>NC_089828.1:300000-442692 GCF_035046505.1 Tiliqua scincoides | reverse complement strand
CTGATCCAGTGGGGCTGTTCTTATGTTCTTAAACTACAATTCCCAGGAGGCCTTGCAGGTCTCTTGTTATCTGGTGTGCTCCCTGGGGCGTTTGGTGGGCCGCTGTGAGATACAGGAAGGTGGACTAGATGGGCCTATGGCCTGATCCAGTGGGGCTGTTCTTATGTTCTTAAACTACAATTCCCAGGAGGCCTTGCAGGTCTCTTGTTATCTGGTGTGCTCCCTGGGGCGTTTGGTGGGCCGCTGTGAGATACAGGAAGGTGGACTAGATGGGCCTATGGCCTGATCCAGTGGGGCTGTTCTTATGTTCTTAAACTACAATTCCCAGGAGGCCTTGCAGGTCTCTTGTTATCTGGTGTGCTCCCTGGGGCGTTTGGTGGGCCGCTGTGAGATACAGGAAGGTGGACTAGATGGGCCTATGGCCTGATCCAGTGGGGCTGTTCTTATGTTCTTAAACTACAATTCCCAGGAGGCCTTGCAGGTCTCTTGTTATCTGGTGTGCTCCCTGGGGCGTTTGGTGGGCCGCTGTGAGATACAGGAAGGTGGACTAGATGGGCCTATGGCCTGATCCAGTGGGGCTGTTCTTATGTTCTTAAACTACAATTCCCAGGAGGCCTTGCAGGTCTCTTGTTATCTGATGTGCTCCCTGGGGCGTTTGGTGGGCCGCTGTGAGATACAGGAAGGTGGACTAGATGGGCCTATGGCCTGATCCAGTGGGGCTGTTCTTATGTTCTTAAACTACAATTCCCAGGAGGCCTTGCAGGTCTCTTGTTATCTGGTGTGCTCCCTGGGGCGTTTGGTGGGCCGCTGTGAGATACAGGAAGGTGGACTAGATGGGCCTATGGCCTGATCCAGTGGGGCTGTTCTTATGTTCTTAAACTACAATTCCCAGGAGGCCTTGCAGGTCTCTTGTTATCTGGTGTGCTCCCTGGGGCGTTTGGTGGGCCGCTGTGAGATACAGGAAGGTGGACTAGATGGGCCTATGGCCTGATCCAGTGGGGCTGTTCTTATGTTCTTAAACTACAATTCCCAGGAGGCCTTGCAGGTCTCTTGTTATCTGGTGTGCTCCCTGGGGCGTTTGGTGGGCCGCTGTGAGATACAGGAAGGTGGACTAGATGGGCCTATGGCCTGATCCAGTGGGGCTGTTCTTATGTTCTTAAACTACAATTCCCAGGAGGCCTTGCAGGTCTCTTGTTATCTGGTGTGCTCCCTGGGGCGTTTGGTGGGCCGCTGTGAGATACAGGAAGCTGGACTAGATGGGCCTATGGCCTGATCCAGTGGGGCTGTTCTTATGTTCTTAAACTACAATTCCCAGGAGGCCTTGCAGGTCTCTTGTTATCTGGTGTGCTCCCTGGGGCGTTTGGTGGGCCGCTGTGAGATACAGGAAGCTGGACTAGATGGGCCTTTGGCCTGATCCAGTGGAGCTGTTCTTATGATCTTAACTACAATTCCCAGGAAGCCTTGCAGGTCTCTTGTTATCTGGTGTGCTCCCTGGGGCATTTGGTGGGCCGCTGTGAGATACAGGAAGCTGGACTAGATGGGCCTATGGCCTGATCCAGTGGGGCTGTGCTTATGTTCTTAGTGAAGAAAGGAACAGAATGAGGTTCATACATTCCTCCCTAATTGAATCCCAATTTTTGCAAGAGATTTGGGACTCCAAGGGCATGCTTTTATTTGGGGTGAACCGACACTGCTTTGCAGACCAGCCTTAATCTGTTGGGTTGCTCCTTCTCACCTGCCTTTCTGTTATATTTGCTAATAAGCGAGATATTACAAAATTAGCTTACATTTTCAATGCTTCTTCCACACAGGAGCTGACTCTGTAAAATGCTACCACTGGAACTTCCTACCACTCAGAGGAGGAGGGGCAAATGAAACTATTCGGTATTTGATTTCTTCTTTTTTTAAAGTTCCCGGAAATTCATTCTGTGTGAGCCATTGGTCTCACCTGAAGAATGCGAGCCCAAATCATTTTAGTAATGACATTTTTCTTCTTCCCTTCACTTGACAACATCAAATCCCATTAAGGAAATTGATTAAACAGAGAAGATCATTTGGAGTGCTGTGCAGATTGCTTACTGGGAAGAATAGCCGATCCCTTGCTAATACTTAAAACACATTTTAATGATCCTGTGGAAGATGCTTTCCATTTCCCCTCTCCCCAGTTACTCTGTGTCTCTTTTTGTGAAATGTTTATATTTGCAAAATGATTGGTTTCTTTTTCCCTTTGCATTTAGAAGGATCAGAGCTTTGGCAAAAGAGGAGTATCTTGCATCTCATTAGATTGTCTGTCCTAAGAGGCTGAGTAAGGGCTTAGCTATACAATACTGTATAAACACATGCAATGAAACCAAGTGACTCCTGTTTTCCCCAGGAGAGCTGCTTTGGAAGGGGGTGATTTGGAGTAGAAATGTAGCAGGTGTGTGTGTGTGTGTGGGGGGGGGGGGGATTAAATGGCTGTGCTTAACCCTTTCCCTGCCTGCTAGTTCTCTGGTCTAAATCACATCATCCCACTTTGCCTCCACTCCCAAGTTCCAAATGCATATTTGTAAATTATTTGGCCCCAAGAACAATTTCAAATGTGACATTTTTTGTACACTCACAGCACTCTATCTGCTCATGAAGTCAATGTGCATCATGATGCTCACCTAGTTCCCACTGATGGACACAGCCAAGGATGCAGACAAGGATGTATGTTAACTTTTGAGCCCACTAATCAGGCCCAATAAAATGTGATTATAATAGGAACATAGTACTTCTGTGCTTAAAAAAGAATGCACCAGTCATATGTTATCCCCGTGCTCCCCAAACTGTGGGTTCGTGGCCCACCAGTGGGTCCTGACCCAATTTTTGGTGGGTCACAATACTGACAATTAGACTAGACTATGATGAGACTAGACAATTAGACTATGTTCATCAAAGAGAAACAATCTGCAACCTGAGGGGGAGGACTATGGCCAAATAACCTTTATAGCCACGGAGGCTTGAGCAATTGGTAAAGCTTTTTTTTTTTTTAAGGTGGGCCCTGATACTAAAAAGTTTGGGAACTACTACATTATCCCATGGTGAATAAATTCATGTATCTTTCATAGAATGTTCATGCACTGGGAAACAGCAATTGATGTGGCTTGCATTCAAACCTGTGTTTACCACTGTGAGGGCTAGAAACTTGTTTTCTTCTTCAAAAGAGAGTAATCACAGAATTGTGAAAGAGGCACAAGTCTATGGGTAGGAGTGGCAGTTGTCAAGGTGAGGACAACACAGAAAAGTCCAGCATGGACCTGTTTATTGCACAGTCCTTGAGCAGCTCAAACCATTGCTATATTACATTATGGAACATTATAGAAAAATGTTACTCAGAGAGTAAGGAGCCAGATGGAGCTAACAGCTGACAACAATGTTCCCGAATTCAATAGGCAATCAGTTACAAACTGTATAAGAACAGGACCAAATTCCAGTGCCTGAGGAAAACTATAGCTTCTGAGGAAGCTCACCAAAGGTGTGGGTGAAATGTCAGGTTTCAGCTTTTTATTCTAGTCTTTTTAGTATCTTGTTTTAATCCTTAGTTATTTTAACTTCATATGCCTTTGGTTTTTAGTTTTCAGAGTTTTTAGCTTGGTTTTAGTTTTAGCTTTTTTAGGTTGAGTTTTAGCCTTTAGTTTTCAGTTTTTAACTTAGTTTTTAGTTTTGGTGATAGCTAACCCCCCATTTAGGATTGGTTTATGCTCATTAGATTTAAAAAAAAAAAGCTAGACCACAGGCACCTAACCTGAAAAATTGTTAAGTTCAGTATTGCTACATTACCATATATTTGGGGGAAATAACCCAAATGCACACATAAGGAATTTTTTTAAAAAACAGGTTCTTAATTTCAAATAATTTTAAACTAAATAAAAGGGGGGGGGGAGAGAAAAAGTCATAAATAATGGTGCCTGACTTTCCCCTCCCCAAACACTTCAGAGGACATTTTGAAGCACAAAAAGTATATTTGACAGTAACCATGATGTATGAAGGTGAAAACAGTTAGCAAACTGCAGCAGATGAACACATGATTAAGTGGAAGGGGTGAAAATATCTCTGTGCAGAGATGCTTGTCTTCATCAATTAGTTTTCTTTTTGGAAATGGCAGCCAGTACAAATGACATCCTTTAGGCAGTTTTTTAAATGGACTCCTGAAGTCCTAAGTCGCTAATAACAGGGAAAAAAAATCAGACAAATCTTTTTTGTTTTTTTAAGGGACAATATGTTTGCATGAGTCATTGAATTATCTGAGCTTCTTATTTACATTTGCAGCTAGCCTTTATTTTATAGTTTATCTACAGAAGATTCCATTTGGAGGTAATGCATTTCATGAATTCCAGCAAAAATTGCCTGATCCAGTGACAAAATGGTGATCAAGTTGGAATTGTAAGGTCATTTATTTTGGGGGTTGGTATTGGAAATGGAAAAGGTGCAAAAGAGAGCGACTAAGATGATTACTGGGCTGGGGCACCTTCCTTATGAGGAAAGGCTACGGCGTTTGGGCCTCTTCAGCCTAGAAAAGAGACGCCTGAGGGGGGACATGATTGAGACATACAAAATTATGCAGGGGATGGACAGAGTGGATAGGGAGATGCTCTTTACACTCTCACATAATACCAGAACCAGGGGACATCCACTCAAATTGAGTGTTGGGCGGGTGTTAGGACAGACAAAAGAAAATATTTCTTTAAGGCGTGGTCGGTCTGTGGAACTCCTTGCCACAGGATGTGGTGCTGGTGTCTAGCCTAGATGCCTTTAAAAGGGGATTGGACAAGTTTCTGGAGGAAAAATCCATTATGGGGTACAAGCCATGATGAGTATGCACAACCTCCTGATTTTAGAAATGGGTTATGTCAGAATGCCAGATGCAAGGGAGGGCACCAGGATGAGGTCTCTTGTTATCTGGTGTGCTCCCTGGGGCATTTGGTGGGCCGCTGTGAGATACAGGACGCTGGACTAGATGGGCCTATGGCCTGATCCAGTGGGGCTGTTCTTATGTTCTTATGTTCTTATTTGCTTATGAGAATCTGGTACTTTTACATTCAATGCATGCATTTTGAAAGAACACTGAGATGAAGATTATCTAGTGAAAATGGTATAACTTGACTGACTAGCATGATTAAAAGTTTTGTTCTGTAACTATTTCATCATGAGCAGTCACACGTATCTCTGAACTGGATCCAATGAACTCCCTTCAGCACACGAAAGGTTTGTGCATGCCCAGTGGAATTCTTGGCATTTCTGCTTTTAACAGAGGGTGTCTGTGCCAGAGCTGGTCAGCCTTGGGTTTTGTGGGACCTGTTGTTGTTCTGTGTAACCCTGAGGTCTCCTAACCAGAGCTAAGTGCAAAATAGTGGCTGGATGGTGGTAGTGGTGGAATCAGGTTCCAAATATTAGATTGAGGAATTCAGTTAAAATGGTTTGATTTAATTTCTGGCCCAGTCCTACAGTTCGTTAGTGCCTGTGCTGGCAGTCATAAAAGTACCAGGAAGTGCTTTTTGAGGACTTTAGAGCATGCAGCACATGTGGATAATTTTTGTGGGGGTTTTCCAGGCCTATGTTCTCTGGACGGATTGTGGCCAATCTAATCACCCCTGAAGGGAGAGCCTCCTTTTCTGTAAAGATTCTATCTCCATTCTTGCCATCAGTGAAAGCCAAGGACGCAGGCCGTGGATTTGGGGGTGGTTTCAATCCTCTCCAGGCCTGCCTTTCCTTTGTCTGTCTCCCTCATGGTCCACATTTAGTTTGTAAGTTCCTTGGGGCAGAGGCCCCCCTTTCCCCCCCTCTTGGGCTTTATATCAGGGGCAGCACTGAACTAGCAACGATGGACTTATTTCACCACCGGGTAGATGGGACTCGTCAGCCTGGGAAGGCAGCTCATCTGAGAGAAGGAAAACTCTGACCCCAAACCTCCACTGCCTTGTGGCTACATCCAGTTATGGAAAAGGCTTCAGGAGTCAACCTCGAGGCAAAATCCGGAGCCGGAGTCCCTGAGGCAGTTCATGGCTGAACACAGTCACGTTCTGGCAACTCCTGCGACGCCGCTGGAACCAACCGTATTGGCCTCTGCCTTTCCATTGGACCATTTCAGCGACGTGGAGAGGGGGGATTTGCTGCATGGGTAACAGCCTATCCTCCATACCTACTTTACCCAGGCTTCACGCACTGGAGAGGACACTCTGTTGCAGAACCACCATTCAGAGCGTGACACCATAGCCTTCCGAGACTGAAGGATGCCAACAACAAGAGCATGCAGCACTTGTGCCATTCTGCAGGCACCAAATCTGGACCTACTGCTGCAGAAGCAGGTAAGAGCTGCTCTGAGCGACACAAGGGTGGGGGAGGGCAGAATGCAGGTGGATCAGGCCCAGGAGGGGGTTGGGGTCAGCACAGGGGTCTCTGCCATACCCTAACCCCTTCCCTGGGCCTTCTCAAACTTGCACCAGCGATTTCAAATAGATCCAAGTAGCCCCATTGGGCAGACTGGAGCACTGTATGGGGTTAGGGGATAAATGTTCCCTCACCCAGAGGAGACCTCCAACCTGCCCAACTTCAGCACTGAATATAGCATGGGCCATGCCACCCCACTGTGCCAACATACATAGGATTGGGGTACCCATCTTTAAAATCTGGTTTGGGTCCCCTGGCCCATGGAGAGAAGCTTACGCTGGCAGGAATTGTCATTCCTGGCGCAAACAGCAGCCAGAAGGCAGGGAATTTGGATTGGGACTGTGGTTGAGAGCAAAGGGCTATAGTCCCTTTCTGAACAGGATGGTCCCAATCCATATTCCCTGGGGCAGCTTATTTACAGTGTTTTTTTTAATCCCCTGAAACATGCAAGTGCTTCTCATGCAGTTCCTGTGACATGTCGTGTGACTCACAGACCCTGGAACACCTGCACAGGGCATCCACTCCCATGCGGGGCTGGGCTGCTGTTTTCTGCAGCAGCTGAAGTTTCTGAACAGTCTTCAAGAGCCTGCTCAGACTGCAATGCAGCAGTCACACTTCTTGCTGTCTTCCCGCCAGTTTCCCGGGGAGTTGAGAAATGGTTTTAATAGAACTACAATCAAATCATGCTCTTTTAACTATACTTCTCCGTGATTTGCCTGCTCCCTGCCATCTATCTTGCAATTGCTTGTGTGATTCTTTGATGTGATGCAGCATAAAAAATACAGTATTATAGAAGGAAAAGCCAAGCAATCAAATAGTGCTAAATTCATTGTTTATTGCAATTATGGAGGATTATGTAAACAACAGGATGATCCGCTCCATTCAGTCATGTCCAATCAGGCATAGGGATGCTTGCAAAATTACCTGAATTGCGGAGTTTCAACGTGCCTGAAGTGGAACTGATACAATCATAATTTGGCATTGTTAATTTTTGTTACTTCCAAAGTACATCACATTGTGCGCTAGTGGTCTGCTAAAACTTTCAGTTCCTCAAGTTATGCTGCCATCCTATGCACACTTGCCTGGAAGTAATCCCCATTACATTCAATGGGCCTTACATCTGAGTAGACAGGCATAGGATTGTACTGTAAACTTTTGTGGTTTTGCCTCTGCATTAGCAAAGAAAGCAGGCAGTGTAACACAATGTGTGTTTAGGAGATCTTAGATACAAACAAGGCATGATGTCAGAAGTTCCATGATTAGGACTCTCAACAACTTTTCCAAAGAGCAGGCGCAGCAGGAAGGAACTATTTGAGTTATTTGGTTGGGGTCATGGTGATGAAGCTTAACGCTTTACCCCTTAACTCATTCCCCAGCTTAAACTGTCCCCCAAGGCTCCTGTTAGTTGCACTGGAGAAAATGTATGCACCTGTTTGTGCCACAGCAGTTTCCACTTCTGGTTAATAGCAGGTTCAGGGGCACAATTTGGATCAGAGCCACAGCATGGGGAAAAAGATTAATTTCCCTCTCCCCCCCCCCCCATCACAAGTCAGGGCTCAATCCTATGCAACTTTCCAGAACTGATGCAGCCGTGCCAACAGGTCACACTGAGATTGGGCAGTCATCCTGAGATGGGGGGGGGGGGGAGTCATAGAGGCCTCCACAATGTAAGGGAACATTTGTGCATTGCAGTTCTAGCAGTGCTGGAAAGTTGCATAGGATTGGGCCCTCAAGCTCTCGTGGCTACTTTAAAAAAAAATGAAAAAGATAATGGAACTGTCATATGTTCAGTTTGGCTGCTACACTTTTTGGGTGACTTAAAACCAGTTAAAACGATGAATGACAAATTTTAAAATGTTGCTGAGTTTTGCTAAAGTATCTGTGTCACTTGAGTCTTGGTGATAAGTTTAATTGGTCTTAGGGAATCATGGTGGGGTGTAATAAAGAAGTAGCCTCCTAGGTATGTGTTGCAGTCAGCCTTAAGATAATTTCAAACTCTTAACAGCTGTTTTCCAGGAAGCAGGAGGATTCCAACATCCAAAGCTTTTCATTTTATCTCTTTGAAGAAGACCCTTAATATCCTCAGAACCTGCTATCTCTTTAATGATGTAGTCCTGATGAGACAAGTGTGTGGCTGCTAAAGAATCCACTCCATTGGAGCCAAGCTGACCTTGATCCAAAAGAAGCCACCCTATGAAAACTTCACTATCCAAGCTCCAGCCAAGAGCGATGCCCGTGTATAGGTTTTGGCTGGAGAAATCAAACAAAACAGTCACTTCACAGGAGATAATGAGGTCAAGATTGTTAGAAGAAGAAATAATTGGAAAGTGTGTGATTAAAGAAAAAAAGAAGGTGAAGAGAAGGAACAGGAATATCAGAGCCCTTTGGGTTTGAGAATGTTATTATCATCCATTACATATAAATTCCAGGGAGCTCAAGTTTTCATGTATGAAGTGATCATGTATGGAGCTTCCAATTCAGAATTTTGAGGCTCTATTTAGAGTGGAATGAGGGGTTGGGAAACAACTGAAATTGAGTCAAATAAATAAATAAATAAAGCTCCATTTAGAGCAGAAAACAGGAAGGTTGGGAATGAGGCAATCTTTGCACACAGAAGTTTCTAAGATCAATTTTCAGTTGCTTTTTCAAGTATCAGAATTGAGTCAATCATTTTCAACCTTCAGAAGGGGCAGCATCTGGCTAGAGGGGCCAATGGGCTGATCATGTAAAACATACATTCATAAAGTCACAGGGCAAGAATCTTACCAAGCATGCACACAGCTGAGAATTGCCATCTTTTCAAACCAGCCCTGCTCTTGTACATTGATAGAAGGCTGAAGCCTGACTCTCATATATTTGGCAGGGCAGCTTTTCCTGGCATGGAGATAAGTCTTGGACAAAGCTTCCCCTGCTCAATTTCTGTGAACCAGGTGACTGTTAAAGGCTCAGCAGCAGGGCTGGTTAAAAATGGTTGGCCATTCTAAAATGCACAGGGGAACAATTACCAAGTTCAGGAAGTAATGGCAAAACCATTTGGGATAGTTTTTCTTTGATTACCATATGTGAACTGTCAAATGATATGAAGTCTTGAAAAGAGCATAGAAAACAAAGGCTTAGGCATATACATTAATTTGTAGATCAATTACCTTGTGTTGATGCTATTGCTTGAGGTGAAGCTTCCATCAGTCCTGTTAAGGTTACACAAATGCTTGCACCAGCTGGAGCCATTCCATTTCCATCAGACCATATCACTGATCTTTGTTAATCTCATTCCAAGAAAAAAGTAACACTGTTTTTTTGCAAATCAATGAATCCAGCTTCTGACATTTCCAACTGTATAGAGTTTTATGCAGATTGTGATCTCCTCCAGTGCATTTTTTATGCAAAAGCTCACCACACTTTAGAAAATCCAATGAATTTTAGATTGAAACATTCCAGATTTTCTGTGGATGAAAGCAGATTTTATTGCTACAGCCATTGAACACCCAGGAAAGGATATGTATCCATTAAAATAACTACACCATGCTTCAAGATGATGTGAACTCTGAGGTGGAAGAAAACAATTTAAGGGAGAAAAGGTCTCAAATCTTAATTGTAAAGTCAAGCCAATGATTTTAGATAATGATGGGGCAGATTTGGACTGGGTACAGATCAGTTCCCCAGAGTTGAGGTCCAGTCTTTTTAAGAACATAAGGATCAGAAGAACAAAGGTCCATCTAGGCCAGTGATGGACCAAATTTTCTCATCACTGACAAGGCACTAATATTGTCACGGCAAACCATCAACACAGGCCTGCAGCAGGGTTTTCTGAATCAAAGGGTGGGGCAGGAAGAAGAAACTGGAACCTGGGATGTACAGTAGTTAAGGTGATGGTGCATTGCTAATTCACTGTGCCTGAATAGAACACCCATCAGAGGCCACATGAAGGCCTGTAGACTGTGGCATGGGGCTGCAGGGAATCTCAGTCTCATCTACTCATAATTGACCTGTTTAAATAATGGACACATCCATTGGATGTCCTAAACTAGCTTGTATTAAATGAATCCATGACAACTGAGATAGATAGGGCAGTGTCCTTTCATCACTAATCCTGTTCACAGCACCTGGTCTTATAGAATGGCTTTTCGTTCTAGTGTTGATCAAACTGTGAGTTTTCTTTCCCATGCAAAAGAATGTGTGTAGTGAGCACCCTCAATGAAGTGAATGGGAAGCCTGATTAATTGATTTTGCTGATTTGTGAAATTTGAGGCTGGAGTCTGTTACCCAGGAATATATACGAGCATTGACCCCCCCCCCCCCCCGAGCCTTCTTTAGGGCAGAAGGGAATAAAGTCATGCAACATTGGTCTCTGTAATTAGCAGGCAGTACAAACCTCTGGATTTGCCTTGTGTAAATACTGGGAGACTGGCCAGATCAAGCCGAAGAGGGCCTCCTGCCTCTGTCCTTCCTGAGTCCCACCTCCAGTCCATTAACTGAATGTAGGAGCTGGGGGTGGATAACATACAACCGAGGTTTGCATGCTGGCTACCCACTGGCCAGGACTTGGGAGACAGAAATTCAGCCATTAACAGATGACCATTAGAACTACAGAAGATAAATTGACTGCAGATGCCTGATCTTGTCTGATCTTGGAAGCTAAGCAGGGTCAGGCCTGGTTAGTACTTGGATGGGAGACCGCCCGGGAATACTGGGTGCTGTAGGCTTATACCATAGTCTTTCGAGACTGAAGGTTGCCAACCAATGTATGTTGATTATCTAAAGCACTACATTATTAACAGTGCAATCCAATGCATGTTTACTTGGAAGTCAGTTTACTTGGAAGCCCACTGAGTTCAAGGCGACTTGCTCCCTTATAAGTGTGCATAGGATTGCAGCCCAAAACGATACAGGGCTTTCCCTGTGTTGCTATCAGAAATACAGAAGTTTGGGATAGTGATATAAAGTAGCTAACATATTCATCCCAAAAGAGATACAGTCAGAACCAGAGGATACTTACCATTTACTTGGACAACAAATTCCTATGATGGTGTCCAGATGCCATCCATTTACAAAAACCTGCGCAGATTAAATTACAGTCTGTCCAATTTTCTGTTGTGGAGCAAGATGCAAAAAATTGAATGTTCAAAATGCATGAAGCCTTCTCAATACTTATGTAAATTACAGCTCAATCCCATGTGTAATTAATTACTCAGTCCTATTGAGTTCAACAGGGCTTATGCTTATGTATAGAATTGCAGCTTTACCATGCAGTATTGTGCATTTTTACTCAGAAGTATGTCCCATTGTGTTCATCAATGCAGATTACTCCCAGGTAAGTTTGCATAGGACTGCACATTTTGGTGACACCTTTGATCCCCCTCCTCCCACCAGTAAATACCTGTATGTATTTTGGGGGTTTTTCCTGCAATCATTTTAATAAAAAATAGTGTGTTTGGGAAATTCCCTTTAAATTCAGCATAGCAAAACAAACCAGTTCCAAGTTTAAGTCGAGTCTTCGTTCCTTGCACCTCAAGGCTAGACAACTGCTGTAATAAACCCATGCTTTCCATTTGTTCATCGGTGCCAGAGAATGTAAATTTGGATGGATCGCTTCAAACTGAAAAACAAAAATGGTAAAAGCCATCAGTGGCGCTGGTACTCCTTCACAGTGTGAGTTACGTAACTTGCAAAATGGTGTGGAGAGAGTGAGGAGAGAGACTTTCCTCCTCCTCTCACAATACTGTTCTAGAACCTGGTGTTGATGGTAAAACTGATTGGTGCTGGATTTCGGGTGTTCAGAAGGAGATGCTCCTTTACACAGATCATAATTAATCTGTGGAGTGCATTGCCACATGATGTGGTTAAGGCAGTGGAGTCACTAGAGGGGTGCAGGGCATGCGGACCTCACCAGGTGACATGCATGGGGGCGTGACACCACTACTGGCCAAAATTTTAAAGATCTTGGTACTTTCAAATAATACCATCATATTATATATCATTTGATGTGAAATTTCATGCGGAATGCAATGAAACAAACCATGTTGAAGTATCTCTATTCTATCAAAAGTTATAGCAAAAAAAACACAACAACAACCCATGGGGGACGTTTCAGTGGTGCATCACCCCATGCACTGCCCACTGTTTGGGAGGAGATCCATCGTGGGGATGATGCACTGGCCTCCTTGTACCAGGTGATGCAAACCCTAGTGGTGCCACTAGGTGAAGCCACTAGCTTGGATGGCTTTAAAAGGGGATTGGACAGATCCATGGAAGGCAGGTCTACTAGTGCGCTCTCTCCGTGCCCCTGAATACAATTGCAGGGGAGCAATTGGGGGATAGAAGTGTGTCTTTTTTGCCTGTTTGTGGGCTTACCAGAGGCAGCTGTTGAGCCACTGTGGGTGAACAGGACACTGTAGTGGATAGGCCTTTGGCCTGATCCAGCAGGGCTTTTCTTATGTCCTTATGTACACCACATGGTTCCTTCTGCAAACCTCTCTGCTGGCAAAGCTCCATTTTTCTAGTGTTCTGTCTGTTGTACTGAGCACACTCACAAAAAATCAATCTTGTTTTTATCAGAAAGGATTATTTGAGAAGTAATGTCATCACTGCCTTGTTATAGTACTTGGGGCTTCTCTCTCTCCCGCTCGTATTTTCCCCCCCGCTTCATACAATGCTCCAGTAGCTTTTGTCAAAACCCTGAATATTGTTTCTTCTGACCTGTTCTGCACCGCTCACCCACCCCCTGGCTTCAAGTAGTGATTTGGGAGTCTGAACTAATGCAGAGCCAGAATTTTGACACAATAATCCATTTTGAAAGCACCTCAAGATTATGTCTTTGTTATGTATACCAGTGATATGAAGGAGAGAGATCTAACAGAACTGACAAAACTTAAAATTCTGGTGAAGGGCACATGTTCCAATCCTAGAATAAATTTCAGAAATCCTCTGATGCTCTAGCCCCCCACTCTCTCCGCCTACAAACTTCCTCTTCTGCTCTGTTGTCCTCTTTCTTTTCCAATCCAGGGAACAGGATAGAAAAAACAGTGGTGGTGCAGGTGGGAAGGCAGAGATGGGCACCCCTATTAATTTGCTGCCTGCGGCATCTGCCTTACTCAGCCTCATAGGTGAGCCGGATCGGGTGAGCTGATGCTATCGTGTTCAGCTGTATTCTGCATCTCAGCCTGACCTGGACCATGTCCACATCTTTAAGGATCAGTAAGGAAGTTTGCAAAAGCAGACGATAAGCGATTAGGTCCTTTCCATTTGCCTTCACTTGCTACTGAATTTCACCTGAAGCAAAAGTCAGGCAAGTCTCAAGGTTCTTGCTCAGATAAAAACACCTGAGAGACTTCAAAGAAAGTGAAAATCAGTCCAGCCAGACTGCTGCAATTCCTCTGGGAAGTCCTGTATGTTCCCCAGGTTGCCACTGAATTTTGCCTCAAGGGAAATTCAAGGCAAATCTGTAGGTGTAGGATGTGGGTCCAGATTCATAGCATTTTACCATGCTAATTGCACGGTAATGGCATTTTTTTAAAAAGACCTGACATGCCTGAAACTCCAGTAAACTGGGTCCCAATGAAGGGCTGAGCAAATTGGCTGCTAGAAGAGCACTGAGAGTTTTTCTGGAGAGCAAACTTTTCAATCACTGCTGTGCGACAATGAGCACCGCTCATCAGCTGATCACGTGTGGTCACTTAGCGATGGATCAGCTTCCAGAGGCTTGGTTCAGATTGAACAGTCCTGGAGAACTATGTTCAGTTATAATTGCTGCCCCTATAAACCCCCTAAGCTCTGAAATACCCCTACTTGGAAGCTGTGGGGGCAACAGCTGTTCCCATGGTAGCAAAGGAGTCTTCTCTCTGTTCTCCTTCTTCTCTTCTTCTGCTGAGGCAGCTACAGGAAAGGAAAAAAGTAGTTTCTGTCTCTTCCTCACTTCTTGTTGCTTGTAACAAATGCTGTTGTGGGAACATTTCAAGCACCAAGAACCTTGGGAAATGTAGCTTTCCCAAGGCACCCAAAGGTCATATTAATGTCAAAAACAACCCAAAGTCTTGTAGCCTTCAAGACTAACATATTTCTTGTGGCTTGAGCTTTCATGGGCCACATGTAGGTTACATGCCTCCTGGCTCCTTGGACATCACTGTTATGGGTACAAGGCATGAGGAGTACAAAAAGAGCCTTCCCTCCTTCCTTCTCTGCCACAACCATGGCAAAAAATTTATGGAAGAAAGGGCTATTCCCCTGCCCAGCACCAAAGCTTGGATCCAAATCAGGACCCCGAATCAGTGGCCTACCTATCGGGGGGGGGGGGCGGTGAAGTAAGAACTGCAGGTGCCACAACACACAATATAAGTGGCTGTCAGTCGTTCCGGGTCCTGATGGCAATGTGCAAGTGCCATTTGAACCAAATGGCATCTCCTACTCATTGCTGTTGCTGCCTGGAATGATGCCAACAGTGATCGAGAGGGAGTGCTTACAGGGCACATTGCAAGGCCTGTAGTACTTATGTGCTGCCCCCTGTAGCCAATGCCCTAAATAACTGCTTTGAGTGAAAGTAAAAGATGTTGAACATTAATTACATTTGGATTAGTTACACCACAAGGAATCTGTTCCTGGGGGAAGGGGACAGAAAAATGTGGGAGTCTCATTAAAGAACTCATGTTGTTGTTGTTGTTGGCAACCTTCAGTCTTGAAAGTCTATGGTATCGCTCTCTGAATGGTGGTTCTGGAACAGCGTCTAGTGTGGCTGAAAAGGCTGATTCGGGAGTGACAATCCCTTCCACACCGGGAGCAAGTGCAGTCTGTCCCTGGTCTGTCTCCCTGGCTATGGGCCTTCCTTCTTTGCCTCTTTGCCTCAGACTGTTGGCAAAGTGTCTCTTCAAACAGGGAGAGGCCATGCTGCACAGCCTGCCTCCAAGCGGGCCGCTCAGAGGCCAGGGTTTCCCACTTGTTAAGGCCTTCAGATCCCTCTTGCTGGTGTCCTTGTATCGCAGCTGTGGTCTACCTGTAGGGCGCTTTCCTTGCACAAGTTCTCCTAGAGGAGATCCTTTGGGATCCGGCAAAGAGGAAGTCATGCAGACATTTCAGCTGGACTTTGGACTTTGCTCTCAGTCTGGAGAGGTTGAAGAGCTTTCCATCTGACCTGGTCCAGAGATAGATGCCTTCTGTTGCAGTTCCAAAGGCCTGCTTCAGCAGGACAGTGAAGAAAATCCCAAACAAGGTTGGTGCAAGAACACAGCCCTGCTTCACGCCGCTTCGGATGTCAAAGGGGTCTGATATGGAGCCATCGAAGACAACAGTGCCCTTCATGTCCTTGTGGAAGGGTCTGATGATGCTGAGGAGCCTGGGTGGACTCAGTTGCATTTGTTATATATATAGCAAGGGTTATATATATATAAAGAACTCAGTTGCATTTGTTATATGTTAGAATTTTTTCCCCTCTTGAATTCCCTCTTGAATTCAACCATCATTTGACTGAAAAAGGAAAAAAAAATCTTCCACAGAGAAAATATACCATTTTGGTTACAAGGTGACGTGTTGAATTTCAAGCAGGAGCGATTGAAAAATGGAACAGCAAAGCAGTAAATATACTAAATAGCCAAAATATTTGGCAAAGCAGTAAATATACCAAATAGCCAAAAACCCATTGTGGGTTGCATTAAAGGCTCACAAACAAGGCAGAAAGCAATAGCCAGAATTTGCTAATGTGGTGGATTAATTTGAATACATTTTTCAGAAGAGAATGGGTTGCAATGTAGTTGATGCAAAGAGACACAAAGGGCAGAATCCTAACCAGGTCTACTCAGAAGTAAATCCTATTTTGTTCAATGGGGCTTACTCTCAGGAAAGTGTGGTTAGGATTGCAGTCAAAGACACACAGAGTGGCTTCTTGTTACAAGGGTTTGGCATCCTTGGGAACCACTTGGGGACCTTCCCATTTGGGAGTTTAAGATTTGGGTTTATCATCATGGCATGAAGTGCTTGCTTTATTTACTACAAGGTCATCCTAGTTTGGTTGTGTAAGATATTATAGCTTCGGTATGTTCTAACATTAAGGTTGTTTCTGCAAACAGATGCACCTTCCTGGCTACTGCTGAAAATCCTCTCTCCTTCAGTCCAAAAGCTGGTTCAAGTATATGGTAGAACAGAATTCCTAGAAACCAACATGTGTACTTGGATGCTGTGTTGATTTGAGGTAGGCTTCATGCCCGGGGTTTTAAGTTTCCCACCAGTGATCAACATCTTTGGGCAACCTACTGAGGGCACACAACCAATCCTTATCTCAGAGGTACCTAAAGGTGCTGAATACACCAGCCGTAGTTCTTAATTGGCTGTTTGATGGTGTAGTGGTTCTGGAGTTGGACTCAGACCTGGAAGATCCAGGTTCAAATCCCTGCTCTGCCATGAAGCTTCCTGGGTAACCTTGGATCAGTCACTATCGCTCAGCTTCACCTACCTCACAGGGATGTTGTGAAGACAAAAGGAGGGAAGGAACTATGTACAGTACCCTGCCCTGAGTTCCTTGAAGGAAGGGTGATATAAAAGTGTGAAATCACATGGATCAGTCTCAACTCAGTGACAGCCCAATCCTAATTAACTGTCCAGCACCGATGAAGCTGGACCAATAGGACTTGCGCAGTACCCTGCGTTGGGGAAGGGCAGTCAAGGAGCATCAACAAAATAAAGGGATGTTTGTTCCTTTACATTAGGGCTGCATCAGTGCTGGAAAGCTGGTTAGGATTCAATTGTTTTGTAGGATTTCATGGCAGATTTTTTTTTCCCTGTTCCCTAAACAAAACAGGAAGTCACATTAACTAGACCCTTCAATGCCACCATTGGAACCCCAGACTTATTTACTTTCAGGAACGCCTATTGATGGAACTGGCTCTGTTCCAAAGCCAGGCAGTCTAGGGCTGCAGCCTGAAGTCTGGTTTTCTGAGATTTCTAAGCTGTGTGATGTTCTGAATGGGTTCTGATAAGCTTCTGAAATATTGGCACATTGAGCCGAAATAAGCAAAACATCCAGAGCTTTGGGGGGTGGGGGGACTGTTTCTGATGGAAATTGGTGTAGCAGTGACTTTTTGGGGAGCAACCAAAACCCAGGGGGTCAGGTTGCTGGGTGTAGGCGCAAGAGCAGAAGCAGTGAAAAGTCAGACAGGCAAAGACGAGACAGCAGGCATCTTGAGGGTTGAGAGTGCAGAGCGAGAGGGAGGGAGAGACAGGCTGCTTGTACAAGCCTTCTCACTGCCGTTTTATTGAACTCTGCAACATGAATTCAAGTCACATGGAGTTCCCAGATTGTGCCACATTAGAATCTCTTGCAGGGGTGAGAACAATGGGTGCTTCTTTCGAATGCCGTATCAGCTCACACTGTGGTCTCGGGAACTTGGCACCCCCTCGGCGTGCCGTAGGAGGGGGAGGTTTGCCTTGCCTTGCCATATCACCAAAGCCTCAGTGCATAAGCACTAAAACACCACCAATTGGTTCTTAAAACTCTATGATAGACCATGGCATAGTAAGACATCAAGCTAAACGAGATATTATACGAGAGCTTAGCGATCAGGGCACAACATGCTTTTTCTCTGTCTTAAAAAGCAGCCCTGGGGAGGGAAGGCTGATTTGGATGAGGGTCATGGAGTGTGTGTGTGTGTGTGTGTGGGGGGGGGGGAAATCTAAACTTTTGCCCTGCATTGACTACCTGCTTAGCCACTCCCTGAAGCTGCTATTAACCACTTATTGTCTCCTTGGGGAAGGATTTGGATTGGGGCCATGGAATGGGGACCAGTAATTTGACCACCAGCAATGCAAAACAAGGGTGCATTGTCACAATTATTTTTATTTACTTTATTTTTCACGTTTTTCTACTTCCCTTCCTCCAAGGAGCTCAGGGTGCTGTACATGGTTCCTCTCTTCTTTTTGTCCTCACAACAACTCTGTGAGGTCTGTGAGGCTGAGAGATGGTCACCCAGGAAACTCCGTGGCTGAACTGGGATTTCAACATGGGTCTTCCAGATCTAAGTCCAACTCTTGAACCACTGCACCATCCAGGCAATTATGCATTATGGTGCTTGCCGTTGTCCATCCTTTTCCTGTTGAATCCTGATGTTGAATTTGCATTTCCAAGACTTATAGGATTCCTTTTCCTGACTGGAAAAGAAAATTTCATCTTGAAGATTTTGCAGTGCCGGGTGAAATTATTGGGCTAAAATGAAAGGCAGCTCATTTCTAGTGCAGCTTACTGGATGATTCAGATTCCTGAGGCAACAAGTCTAGGGATAATAAGTTAATAGATCCCACAGAGCAAGAGTAGCCACTAGCCTAAGGGAAGAGACCGGCAATGGCAAGCCCTGCTTGACTGACATTTCCCCATCCACGTAAGTGTGAGATGCTTCTCCATGACTGCAGCCCAAATAGACCAGCGTGAATGCATCTTCCCTCTAATTACTATATACCATCAGTTGTTTGGGAAGGTAGCATCTATTGACCTTCATTCACTTTGAAAGGTGTAAAGCCAGGCTAGTAGAAGAGCATAAGATTGGTTGCGCTGTTGTAGCTGAAAATGGCGATAAGGGAGGAAGTATTAACACAAGGTGTAAAGGCCTATCATGTCATTATCTGGGAAGTGCTGTGTCCTTTGGGAAGAATGATATTTGAATTGGGGCTTACAGGGCATGGCAATCGTACAGTGCAATCCTATAAACACTTACCTGGGAGCAATCCTACTGAACTATGTGGGAGGACCATATTTCTGAGTAACGTTGCATAGGATTGCACTGATAGTCACCACACTGCTGCAGCTCTCATCTCTTTCAATCTCATTATCTTTCTAGATTGTAACCCTCTTGGGGCAGGGACCTGTCCTCTCATCTGCTGAAAAAGATCACATACATTTGGTGGCTCTCTAAAATTAAATAATGATAATAATATGCCACCAACTCAGGAATCTATTACATTCACAGCACATGCTCTCCCATTGAGCGATGGCACTTCCTTTAATCAGTTTAACAGTTGTATTAATCAACTACAGCGCTGGTTGATTAATTGTCTGCATGCATGCTCATTGGGGTGACTGTAACACATGCAGTCCTTTTTCAAGGACACAACTTTTGCTTATTTTTCTGAGGCTATTTTCATTCTAGCACATTTGTGGTAACAAGGATTTTGAAACAAAACATTAAAGATGATCTTTCCAATAAGTAATCGCTTTTGTTTGTCAAGCTGCAAGCCATCTGATGCTTCCTACAGGTTCTTAAAAAGACCTTTAAAAAGTCTGGCAATGTGTAGTTGATTCACGTACCAGTAGCTGAAACAAAAGTCTAAGCGCATGTCATTGCCATGTACCCCGCTGGATACATTCACTGTCAAGCGTCACATACATTATCAAGTATCATAATCATGCTCCAACAAGCACCAAGAACAACCTAAAACCCAAAATGATCTGAGAGTCAGGACTCCTGAAGGACTGCCTCTCCCATGTGCATTTGTCCACATGCTCAGGTCAACTATGGGTTTCATGCATTAAAAATTGGACACTGTGTTCAAAAAGTGCAGTCTGGTGTCTTCACGGGGGGGGGGTGCGAGAGTAAATAGAATGCTAGATGCAGGAAGGTGGCAGAGAGATACAAGTACCTTGTGGTCTTGGGTGCTCCCTGAAGCCTCTGGTAGGCCTCTGTGAGGTACAGGAAGCTGGACTAGATGGGCCTATGGCCTGATCCAGTGGGGCTGTTCTTATGTTCTTAACTACAATTCCCAGGAAGCCTTGCAGGTCTCTTGTTATCTGGTGTGCTCCCTGGGGCATTTGGTGGGCCGCTGTGGGATACAGGAAGCTGGACTAGATGGGCCTGTGGCCTGATCCAGTGGGGCTGTTCTTATGTTCTTAACTACAATTCCCAGAATGCCTTGCAGGTCTCTTGTTATCTGGTGTGCTTCCTGGGGCATTTGGTGGGCCGCTGAGAGATACAGGAAGCTGGACTGGCTGGGTCTATGGCCTGATCCAGTGGGGCTGTTCTTATGTTCTTAACTACAATTCCCAGGAAGCCTTGCAGGTCTCTTGTTATCTGGTGTGCTCCCTGGGGCATTTGGTGGGCCGCTGAGAGATACAGGAAGCTGGACTGGATGGGCCTCTGGCCTGATCCAGTGGGGCTGTTCTTATGTTCTTAACTACAATTCCCAGGAAGCCTTGCAGGTCTCTTGTTATCTGGTGTGCTTCCTGGGGCATTTGGTGGGCCGCTGTGAGATACAGGAAGCTGGACTAGATGGGCCTATGGCCTGATCCAGTGGGGCTGTTCTTATGTTCTTAACTACAATTCCCAGGAGGCCTTGCGGGTCTCTTGTTATCTGGTGTGCTCCCTGGGGCATTTAGTGGGCCGCTGTGAGATACAGGAAGCTGGCTAGATGGCCTATGGCCTGATCCAGTGGGGCTGTTCTTATGTTCTTAACTACAATTCCCAGGAGGCCTTGCGGGTCTCTTGTTATCTGGTGTGCTCCCTGGGGCATTTGGTGGGCCGCTGTGAGATACAGGAAGCTGGACTAGATGGGCCTCTGGCCTGATCCAGTGGGGCTGTTCTTATGTTCTTAAACTACAATTCCCAGGAAGCCTTGCAGGTCTCTTGTTATCTGGTGTGCTCCCTGGGGCATTTGGTGGGCCGCTGTGAGATACAGGAAGCTGGACTAGATGGGCCTCTGGCCTGATCCAGTGGGGCTCTTTGTTCTTTTGTTGTTAACCAGTGAGGCCTGAATTTTCATCTTCATCTTCAGTGAAGAGGCCAATGGACACAATAGATGGGTGTTTGTTTTTCCCCACCTCTCCCCATCTCTACCCATCTTTGGTAAAGACTGCCATTTTGCGCAGCCTTTGGCCCACAGTGATGTTACTCTAAGACAGGGGTCTCCAAACCCTGGCCTGGGGGCCAGATGTGTCCCGCAGTGAGCCTCTGATCCCCTGAGAGCCTCTGGCCCAACTGACCAAACACAACCAGAGTTGTGTTTGTGGGGCGGGGGAATGGGGGTCCATTTAAGTGGATGCTTTATATCTTGGGCTGTGTTGGTGATTGGAGAAATCCTGGACATTTGAGCCCATTCATTCATTCAAGTTCCATCTCTAATGTATTTATATAAATTTTATATATTTTTTCCATCCCTCGCACTGTGCCAAATAGTATTTGATGCAGACCTTCAGCTGAAAAGCTTAGAGATCCCTGCTCTAAAATGTGCTTGGGTTTTGGTGTTTTTGTGCTATTTTAATGATGTAATTGGGTTTCAAAATATATCATTTGTGCTGGTTATATTGTTGTCCGTTGCTTTTAACTCTGTAAGCCACCGCTGCATAGGCTGTAATGAATAATAACAATGGGTAGAGTTTTAGTGTAAGGATAGTACGACGTTAATAGACAGGAAGTGCTTCAAATATTTAAAAAAGCACTACACAGATGCTAAGTATTTCAAGGAAGAGCTGGATGTCTTTGATTGATTGACAGCCCTGGGGAAGCATCACATGCTCAGGTTCTGCAACTGGACTTCTGATTCAAGGAGAGGGAAGCTGGTTTGGAAGTGATGCTTTGTTCCTTGTGCAGCGTACACCATCTTATTTATCATGAACCAATTGATGACTGTCTCACCTAGCGCATTCATAAAAGCATTACTTGTTTGGGTCTGTTACTCGCTTTCTGGAGCATGACACATCAGGAAGGTCAATGCCTCTCGCCTAATTCAATTACAATGGGCTCATCTATCATCACCCTGGTTCTGCAAAGTCTGGGTTGGCTTACAGTTTGTTGTTGTTTTTTGTTTTTTTGATGAATGGCACAGAACTGCGTGCCAGTATGGGCTGCTCCGCTTTAATTACTGGCCTTGCGGATGATGTGGAAAGTAGGCTGCAGGGGGTTTTGTCAAACGTCTTTCCAACCCTCTTGCATTCCCTTGGTTCATTCCAGGCTGCAGAAGCTTCAGGTAAGGGGGACAGAGTCTTAGAGCCCAATCCTATGCATGTCTAGTCAGAAGTCCCTTTTTGGGAGAAGGGCGGGATAAAAATAAAGTTTTATTATTATTTATTATTAAGTCATAGTCAATGGGGCTTACTCCTAGGAAAGCAAGTATAGGTTTGGAGCCTTACTTATTTCCTTTATTTAAAATATTTTATACTCCAAACTTTAGGACTAGTTCCACTTTAACTGGTAGCCACCATCTTGTTTGATTTAAAGAGCATTTTTTCTGAAGCATTCTGGGAAATACATAACTATTTTCATTTATTACCAGGGCTCTGCCAAGTTTACAAGCTGGGCTGTCCATTTTGTACCCAAGACTCCTCTTCAAAGAACCAAAGTTTGGGGCAAATCTCTGAAGCTCCCTTTAGAATAACAACAACAACAACAACAACAACAACAACAACAACAACAACAACAACTTTATTTATAACCCGCCGTTCTCCCCAAAGGGACCCAGGGCGGCTTACAACGGTTAAAAACAGAATAAAACATAATTTAGCAAACAGGTAAAAACATAATAACACATTGACAGATATGATAAAAACAGTAGTCAGATAAAAAGTGGGGTAAAAAAGAGCATATAGCAGCAGATCATAAGGAATCATGCCAGTAAAAAATACTAAAGGATGTAAAAAAAGATGTTAAAAAGGCCATGAACTCAGAAGGCTTGTTTAAACAGAACAGTCTTCAGGCCTCGCCGAAAAGTTTCAAGAGAGGGAGCCATTCTCAAGTCAAGAGGAAGGGCGTTCCATAATGTTGATGCCACTACTGAGAAGCCCTATTTCTTGCTGCCGCCCCCCCCCCCACGTACCTCCTTAGGCGGCAGCACTTGCAAAAAGGCCTTCTCTGATGACCTGAGAGGACGAGCCGGATTGTACGGGAGTAGGCGATCTCTAAGATAGCCTGGCCCAGAGCAGTATAGGGCTTTAAAGGTCAAAACCAGCACCTTGAATTGGGCCCAAAAACGAATGGGCAGCCAATGTAGCCCCCGGAGAAGCGGGCTGACAGAGTCAAACTGCCTAGCTCCGGTGACCACACGGGCCGCCGCATTCTGTACTAATTGTAGTTTCTGAACCGTCTTCAGGGGCAGCCCCACATAGAGCGCGTTACAGTAATATAACCTCGATGTCACTGTGGCATGGATCACCGTGGCCAGGTCTGCACGATCCAAGTACGGCTGCAGCTGGCGCACCAGCTGAAGCTGAGCAAAGGCCCCCCTAGCCACAGCCGCCACCTGGGAATCCAGGAGTAATAATCCATAAAATAATCCATAAAAATAATCCAGTTTTATGAGTGGTTGCTCTTGATTTAAATGTCTTCTCCTGCATCTTTGGTGTCAAAGCTGTCATTTGGCACATGGCTCCCCTTGTTATGAGGGCTTTGCATTATTTGTAAAGCAGTGTCAATGTGCACAGCAAAGGACAGTTAGTTTCCTAGTCTAGGGACTTACAATCTAAACTTCAGCTATAGAAGAAGAGGAGGGAAATCGAGACAGGTGGGGCTGGACCAAAAGTTCAAGGTCAAGAATTTTTGGCTGAACCTGGGAGGGCTCAGTGACAAAAGAGGGAGTGAAATTGGGTCACCTCTTTCATATGTTTTGAGGGGCACATTTTTTAGTGGTGGGGAGCCAAACTCAGCAGTTCTCCTCCCTGTTTGCTGGAAGAAACCATTTCATTTTTCATACAGAAAACTCTGGAGTATTATTTTGATGCATTCTGAGAAAAATAAAATGGAACTACTAGTCACTGATATAGCTGGGGGGGCAGGGCACTAGGTTTTGCAGGGAGCCTCCCCGCAGCGTCCAAGTGGCCCTCCCCCTCCCCTTGGGAGCCATTTGCCTGTTTTGCCCTCCCCAATGGCTCCCAAGGGGAGGGGAGGAGCCGCTTGCACGCTGTGGGGAGGCTCCCTGCAAAACCTAGTGCCCTGCCCCCCTCTAGCTACGCCAGTGCTCCTAGTCAAAAAGCCTGGGAGGAGCAGCACCAGTCAGCTTGCTTCCCAAAATTGCACTTGCTTAAATGGTCAAAACGCACCTCCCCTATGCAGGTTATTAAAGTGGGATGTATATCAGTTTGGGGTCTGCTCTAGGCAGGCAGAGAGTAGACATTTATTTTAGCTACACGTTCTTACAGCCTGATCCTGACTAAGAGCCCAGTCCTATTGAACCTAGTGCTGAGAAGGTGCTTGACTGGAGTGGCCAGTGGTAAGTGCTCCTGCCAGGGCTGGGAAGGGCTGGGTAGTACTGGGTAGAGGGAGGGCAGATCAAGGGAAGAATTGGGCCCAGGAGGGGGCAGGGATGGCAGCAGAGTCTGCTGCCAAGTCCTATGCCCCCTCCCACACCTGAAAGCCCAAAACGGACCTCCTTGGTTCTGCGCCCACTACATAGTGGACGCAGATCCAGAGAGACCCACTGCCACCAGCAGAGCTCAGCATGGGGTGAGGGAACCTTCCTTACCACCAGAAGGCTCCGGTGGCTGCCTGGGCCTGCAGGATACAGCGGCAGCCTTTTCAGGACCGCTATTCCTTGCAGCAGCACCAGAGCGTCGGATTGGGCTGTAAGTTTATGTAGTGGTAGAACATTGTTCTGCCTGTGCATGCTGTCACAAAGCACCATAAATAGCTCTGCAACAGCATTAGCAGCCAACACACCAGCAGGAAGGCCAGAGCCTGCACATGCCATTGGCTGTTGGACCAAGCAGGTCCAGTGCACGGGTGGGGGGAGGGCAGGGAGGCTTGGAATGGGGAGGAGATGGGGTGGGGGGGGCAGATTGGGCCCAGGATGGGCAGGATCAGCAGCCCTGGGGCACTGTACCCAAACCATCTTCCCCCTGCTATTCCCTCACCCCTGTACTGCATTGTCCCTTTACCCTGAGGAGACCTCCAGCAGCCCCAAATTCCCTGCAGGATGCAGCAAAAGCTGCCCCACAGCATCACCATGCAGGGATTTCGTTAGGCTGTTAGTTCCAGTATGCTGTGGGGACTGATAAACTAATCATGTGCACTTCTGTGTCTTTATGTTGAGAGAGAATGTGATTCTCCAGCTGTTAAAAAAGACATTCTACAAACCTGGATAAAATCACCTGGGGAGAAACCTTGCAAGTTTAATTAACTTTCCATACAAGTACGGAGTGAAGAAAGTTTGGGGGAATAGATACGAGAGGCAGAATAGCAAACACGAAGGAAGCAGGAGCTAATTTCATGGCCTCTTTTAGAGTCATAATGAATGGAACTTTCTATATTCATTGACCTAATTTGCTCATTCATTCTTTGCTTATGAACATTGGACATTTTATCTGCAGCCCTTTCAAACTTCAGCAAAATGCACATGTCTCCAGTGAGTTATTTGTGATAACAGAGCTGAGTTGAAAGCACCACTCATAGCCATTATTTTTGACTGTGCAAAGAAACAAAACAAAAAAATCTCACCTTTTCACTGATTTTTAAGCATTGGGGAATCAAACAACCTAGACAAAAATAACAGTGTTTACTTATTCATTTATATCATCCTTCCTTGCCCCCTGGGAAACATTTGCCCTTGGTGACATAGCAGATTGGATTGGTGACATAGCACTGTGACACCACCTTGCATGGGTTTACCCTTATGACTAATAGCTCAATCCTATACTTGACTACCCAAAGCAAGCCCCATTTTGCTCAGTGAAGCTTACTCCCTGGTAAATGTGATTAGGATTGCAGCATATATGAGCAGTGGCGTATCTTGGGTGTGGCAAGTGGGGATATCTGCCTTGGGCACCACTTGAAAGGGGGTGCTGGGTGCAGACTTACCCATATTCTACCAATGGTGTGTTTCTATATCACATCTAATGGTGCATTTTTGCAACAGTTTTGAAGGACCTCCCAAAAGAGGTAAATGCCTGCAGAAACATTCAAGGTGTTTCCATATACCTGAAACAGAGGCATTGCGAGTGTGCAACACTAGTAGGAAAGGGCATCATTTTTTGCAGTACTGTCCAGGGTGCTGATGACCTCACCCAAGAAAATCTTTTTTAAAAAATCACCAAGGTTTTACCGAGCACACAAAATCGCTTGGTGAGACAGGACTGGTCTCCCACCCATGATCTCCCCTTTGCTGTTTGGACAGGGGTGCAATTTCAGTGGGTGCTGTTTTCCCTGGATACACCACTGTAAGTGAGAAAAAAGCAGAAGCAAGGAGGGGGAAAACAATGAAAGAGCACCCACAGGGCAAACGGTGATACTGTTCAATATTGGAAGAAAAAGTATATGCTCCCGCTCTGAGTGTTTTTCTGGGGGGGGGGGGGATTACTCCACTGAAAAGGTTAGTCTCCACTGGGTTGGGTCAACCATTCTCCACTGAGAAATGCCAGCTGAATTTCAGGATGGAATTGGGGGCAAAAGGAGGAGCAAAGTTGCCTCATCTCTTTGGCATTTCCAGAAGAGTGTAAGATTTGGAAAGCAAGGGGTGAGGATGAAACTCACTGACATTCCCATTTTGCCATTTTGTTTTTCCCCCAAAACAACCAGAGTTATGCTATATCATGAAGTAGCAAAGTTCTGAGAAGCAAATGAAAATGGCAACTGAAAATGGCAACAGAAGCCTCATTGAAGACTCCTACCGTGCCGTCATTTTGAGGACAGCAGCATGTCAGGATAAAATATTTGGACCCATAAAAGCACTTGGATGGTATTGTTAGTAAGAAATACCATTGACTGGAATTCTAAGGTTACTCCAATACATAATTTAAGACCACACTCTGCCATCAGTGTATTTGAAATGGTTGACCACCAAGCATTTTAGAACTACTTTGCTTGATTGTTTCAAAAGGTGGGCTTGGATTTCTTCATTCTAGACCTTCAGTGGTTCAAAAAAAAAATCAATGTAAAGTTCAAATTTCTTTATACTGACATCTACTAACATGTCTGGGTTGAAATGTGTCCCTCCAATATTACTACCTTGTTGAAGAGTTGTGAACAGAGTCCAGTAACCTTTACACCCCTTGCCCCAGACAGCCCAGACTGGAGACGAAAGGGGGCTTGTTTCACCCTCCCCCCTCCCTTTCATAGGCTTTCTTGGCTATTTTCTTGATAGGGAGCTGAGCCATTAGCCTTCTCCTCTGTGTGGCATCACACCCCAAGGCCTGATTTCTGTGCCTGCATGGAGGAAATCTCATTGTTCTCACAAGAGTTTGGGAATCCCCAAAGGACAGGTCTGCATCACCCCTACAGGCATGAAAGGTGGCAATAACCATCTCCTTACCTTACCCATCTCCTCTGCTCTTTGCAGGGAATCCTGGATACTTGCCAGTCTCTTTTCCCCCTTCCAATTCTGAAGGAGGAATCATGACTGGGGTTGCCCTCCTTTGACAAAACCACCATTTAGTTCTTGGAGGGGTGATGAACGAGGGCAAAGTTTTCACCCCACGGAACCATGTTCCCCATGGTTTCTGGGTGTCATTTCTACACTTTTTTAAAACTCACAAGGTGCAACGGAAAAGAAGCATTGACCTCACTCCGATCTGGCATCAGCCATCACCATGAACTGAAATCTCATTGGCCAATGAGATTTGGCATTTGTCATGATGCCAAATCAGAGTGGCAAAATTAGTTTGTGGAACTCTTTGCCACAGGAAGTAGTGATGGCATCTTGCCTGGATGCCTTTAAGAGGGGATTGGACAAATTTCTGGAGGAAAAGTTCATTACGGGTTACAAGTCATGGTAGGTCTGTGCAAGCTCTTGGTTTTAGAGGCAGGCTGCCTCTGATTGTCAGATGCAGGGGAGGGCACCAGGCCACAGATTGTGTCTATTGTCTTGTGTGCTTCCTGGGGCATTTGGTGGGCCACTGTGAGATACAGGAAGCTGGACTAGATGGGCCTATGGCCTGATCCAGTGGGGCTGTTCTTATGCTCTTATGTTCTTATGGCAGAAACTGTTCTGCATCCACACTTTTATCTGTTGCATAACCATAGCGTATATGTAACCCTGCTGTTGCCTGACACTGCACAAAGGCACCATCAAGTTTTTCATAGAAGAGAGGCAATGAATTTGACTACCAGGCTTTTGATCTGGGGTCCACCACTGTAAATGGGAAGAGTTCTACCGATCTCAAAGAAGCAGATCACTACTTACTTCGGGGTGAAATATTGTGTGACATTGGTGAAAAATGTGGGATTATCCATAAAGCATTTCCAAAACGTTAGGGTCAGCCACAAATGTAAACATGCTGGCCATCAAAAGCCAACCTTAATACATCAGATGATTTTGCTTCCTTGATTATAATCCCTTGGCCATAATCCCTCAATTAGTTTTGGTAGCCTCGCAAGGCAATTGCTACAGACATATTGACTGCCAGTTAGTCTTCTGGAAGTCGCTGCTATCCATGCTGTGAACCAGGCAGAGAGAACACAAACAAGCTGTGCAAAGTATTGACTGACATTTTGATATATTTTGGGGTGATTTTTCTAAACAAATCCAACACTTTGTGATCTAACAAAAGAAAAATGCTGCTGAGGGTAAATACAAATGTGGGTTGCTTTCATCTCCAGAGGAGATACCCTGAGTTTCCTGCAGATTTTTATCCTGCTTTCCATTTATCCATTATCGTCTACCCTACTTCTGGTTTTCAAAACCCTGGCCCTAATCCAAAGACAGTCACTTTTGAGAATTAATTAATTCATGACCTTATGAGGGTGCTGATGTTTTGAAACTTGTACAATTTTTTCTCTCTTTACAATTGTTTACAATTAACAATACTGTACACTATAATTTTTGAAAAAAGAAATTTTTATTTTCTTCAATGCAACCAGAAAGTTCATATTCAGGATCCTAAAGGAAAGAGCCTTCAACGGAAGCAGAGTATTGGTCCATCTCGGTTCAAGCTTTAAGACTGACTGATGTCACATCCAGACCATGGGCAGAAACGTATGAGCCTCTAGGTTGGAGCTAGCTACAGGACCATGGAGCACTCCAAGCGAGAGCCAAATCCTATGGGTGTCGCAAACATGTTGTAAGATGCGTCCATGACACCCAGAGTGTTGGCCACCACCTGGAGCACAATAAGAGCTCCAGGCAATGATGAGGGCCTTGGGGACGGGGAGGTGTTAAAGGGTGGGTGGAGGGCAGGGGAGGGTGGGGTGAGGAAAGGAAACAGGGTGGTAGGGAGTGGGACTGCAGAGCCTTGCTCCACTGTAGCCAACCTCCGTGTTGGGTTGCACAGCCCAACACAGACTCTCAAGTTTGTGCTGGCAGAAGAGCAGGTGCAGACTTGAGAAGCCCCTTTGCAGGGCTTGGGGTTTTCCTTGGGGGAAGGAGATGAAAGTCTTCTTCCTCCGAGGAGACCTCTGGTGGCCTTGGTGGTGCTACTGGATACAGGGATACAGCAGCAGCCATTTTGGCACTGCTGCAGCCAGCAGCACCACCTGGGATTAGACTGGGCTGTGAGTTACTGACAAAAGCTAGAGATGAACAGAGAGTTCTTCAACCCCCCTGCCTGGAGAGATCTTAAGGGGCAATCTCCTGCCCAGATGCCTTCTGCTTGCCATCCTATCTTGCTGGGGCTGTCATTGGCAGTAGGTGCAGGCACCGAGAAGCGTGAGGTTCTCTGCTCCATGTAGAAAGGGCTGGATATTGGAGGGAGTGGGGCACAGCCTCACCGTTTGTTGTCTATGGGACTCAAATTCTGGGGTCCCCTTGGGGCCAGTCCCGGCCCAGTCAGTCTTGCTGATCACATCTCCGAACTGAATTCAGAGCTGCTGGTCACTAAGAGTTCAGGACCGCTGAAGAAGGGATGTGTGGATAAGCATTCCAATCTGCGTGAATTCATTGATGGGAAGGAACACTTACTCCCACTGTGCAGAGATGATGGATTCTGCACTACCGGCAACGGCCAGCTCTTGACCTACAGGCCACATCCCACCCCCTCACTCAATCAGTCTCCAACACCTGCTGGCTCAAAGGTAGTGCTGCAGGCCCAGGCAGTTCCGCTTTAGTCAGCGGCTGTGCACAAGATGTCACTTTGAACCTGGCTGCCAAGCTGCCCCTCAGGTTCCCTAGGGATGCCACAGAGCTCCCTGCATCCTTCCAGGGGCTCTTTTACCATTGCTTCATTCTGCAGTAGGAGGGCAGAAGCACTCCTTTCCTCCAGAAAGGAATGGGTGCCCAACTTTCTTAATGCACACACGTGCTGTAGGCCCCATTTTTGCTGAGCAAGCAGCCCAAAACCAGCACCAGGAAACAAATGTTTAAAAACAAAAACAAAACCTGAAATCAACATTCATACAGGAAAGGGTTTTTTCTCTCTCTCATTACCTGTCCAGCCTGAGTTCCAACTCCTGTGTTATTCATAAATCAAGCTTAAAAAACTCATTCATTTCTGCCCCGCACTGGCATCAAGTCCTATAACTTTCATTAATTTGGCATATTTTTCATCAGTACATCTGGTAGGGATGGATTGATTTCTCCCAAGCAACCCTATGCCAAAAAGCCTTTAGCTGAACAAGAATTTGTGCCCATAATCAATCATTCGCTGATTGCCACAGCCAGCTCAGAGGCACAACTTCCTAGGCACAGCATTCATGCGCGCTGGCTGCAAGAGCATCGTTAACTGCATTGATACCCCAAAGAGATAGATTTCGGAAAGAGTGCAAATATGAAATGATTGATAACAATTGGGGAGGGCAGGGCACATCAACAAGTACAGCTTGCCTAAATGGCAGGGTCAGGAGAGGCTCTTGTCCTGTTCCTTGGCTGTCCTGTGGGTTCTCTCTGTTTCAGGTTTCGCTCCTCCTAATTATGGTTCAGCTAGGATGAAAACAAAACCTGGAAGAGGCACAATCGGTCACAGATTTCAGTTCCTTTACTTCCTTCGCACCTCTGCATGGAATTTCAGCTTTATTTAACGTGCTTATAGCACACTTTGCTTTTCACAAGAAAACGTAAAACCATTTCAGGTGTATGCACGCAGCCCCACTCAAAAAACTATTTTTATTTAAAAGAGAGAATTCCAGTGTTATTATAGGTCTGCTCTCAACAACATTATTTTGTGCACTATTTTATTGACATGGACAGGTATGTCTGCCCATTGGTTAGGCACCCCAGAAAAGATTCCTTCCCATTAGAATGATGGGTTTTTCAGAATAGGTTTTTATTTTATTTCTTTTATTTCTTTTTATTGTATTTATTTTGGACTTAGGGCCAGTGCTAGCATGGAGCTCTAGCACCTGCGATGGGTGTTGCTGCAAATGTGCCATAAGGCATGTCCACAACAGCCAAAGGGGAGTCAGCACCAGGGCCAGCACAGTGCCAGTTGGCGCTGAGTCCAGCACCAGACGGACACCGCCCAGAGCAGCGGCAAGGGGTTTGGGGCAGGGGGAGGTGTTCCAGGGTGGGGGAAGGGTGGGCAGAGGAAGGAATCAGGGCAGGGTGAAGCCTTGCTCCACTGTATCCTAACTGCCATGTTGGGCTTTGCAGCCCAACACGGAGGCTCCCAAATCTACACTGGCAGACTTGAGAAGCCCCATTGTGGGACTTGGGTTTTCCATGGGGGAAAGGGACAAAAAGCAGCCCTGGCAGTGCCGCTGTAGGTAGTGGTAGCCATTTTGGCACTGCTGTGCCCTGCAGTGGCACCAGGGATAGGACTGGGCTGTAAGTCTGCTTTTCAGCTCCAAAATGGAGCACTCAAGGGGGCCCAAGATGAGCCATGATGGGCTCCCAGAAACAATCCAAACAACCCCCCAAATGCCCAAATACTAACAGATAAGCTCTGCAAAAACTATACATCAGCAAAAAATTCATTACCCAGAGCCAGAGCAGTTTGGGTTCAGAGAGAGAAATGCAAATACCTGACTGTCAAAAACCTGTGGGAATAACAAGGTCTAAGTGGAGGGTCCACAAGAAGAAGGAGGGCCACAGGATCTCTCTGAGGCATGGCAATCCCCTCCCAAGCCAACACTTGGCAACGGAGAAGGGCCCAGCTTGCTCTCCTGCTACACGAACCTCAAACATTTATAGTCCTGCAGCCATCATCATGCAAACCTTCATATACACAACCCATTTGAATCTGTCCTTCCAACATGCTTCAATCTGCAACAAGCTTGGTGGGAGTGCAGTAGAAGGCATGAGATGCATGTTGGAAAGAAGGGACCAAAACAAAGATGCAATTCTGGTGGGTCCCTTTCATGACAAGTCAGTGAGCCAGTTATCTGCCTCTTATTCTTTGCTAGGCCAACTGGAAGGGGCTGCACCTTGTTTTCAGAAGGTCCCAGTTCAACCCCTGTCCCCATCTCTAGGTAGCAACAACAACAACAACAACAACAGTATTTGTATACCGCTTTTCAACTAAAAGTTCACAAAGCGGTTTACAGAGAAAAATCAAATAACTAAATGGCTCCCTGTCCCAAAAGGGCTCACAATCTAAAAAGATGCAAAAGAATACCAGCAGACAGCCACTAGAACAGACACTGCTGGGGTACACACCTAAGGATAACCTGGAGCGTGTCTGCTAGTCAGTGTTTACTGAGCTGGGCAGATCTATGGTTCAAGGCAGCTTCTTATGTCCTCACGATTTTCCCCCAGCAAACTGGGAGTCCTTACAGTTCATGGTGACTTTGGTGCCCTGTTTACTACTTGCCCTCCTATAAATAGAAAGGAGCCGGGACAGCATTCATTAAGTGTAGGATGACAGGAGAGCCCACAGGGCTAGGGATTAAAAAGTAACCTTTTTCATCAATGAATAAATATTATTGCGACAAAAATGGAAAAATCACACAAAATACAAGTTTGGTGGCATAGATTATGGGTGTGCAAGAAGTTTTTACAAAATGTGTTATTCCATTTGTTTTTTTGTTTTTAAAAGCCTCATCATCATCATCATCATCATCATCATCATCAGTAGTAATAAGAATTTGTGCATCCATTTAGTGTTTTGTTTGTATTCATTCTGGATTACTCCTCCCCTTGTTTTTAATTCCGTTTTCATACCAGGGATAGGGGAGGCTTATCTTTTAGTGTAGCAGAGAATGGTGGGATTTTTTTTCTTCCTTTAAATTGTTTTTACAGCTACTGTGTTCACCCCCCCCCCATGCCCTGGGTGTTGCATCTGTTTGGGCATTGTGGGGAAGAACCACAGAGGCTTCTGGGAACAGCCATGGAGAGAAGCTCTGCTGCTTGTTTGTGTCCCTTTGTTAAAAGGGAGAGTGATGCTCTACAGCAGTGCTGCAAGATCAGTCCCCAACCAGCTGTTACAAAACCAGGTGAGAGGAACATGTTTGAACAAAGTGGTTGCAACGCTGTTTGGCGCATTCAGATCCAATAAGAATTTTTCTTTAAATGAATGAAAATTGCACCAATTGGGCCCATTTGGAGCTGCTGTCTGTTAAGTCAGACCCTTGGTCCATCTTGCTCAGTATTGGCAGGAGCTCTCCAGAGTCCCAGACAAACATCCCTAGTCCTACCACAAGATGGCAGTGACTGATTCTGGGGGTGAGCTCAGGGCTGGCCCCAGTTGCACCAATTGCTCCCAAGTGGGCCCTGTGCCTAAGGTGCCCCTGCATTAGTAGTCGAGCAGATGGCACAGGGCCCAATTACAAAACTTGAGCCTATTTATCCACATCAGTTCCGTTCCGTGACTGGCGTGATTAACAAAAAATGTGTTGTGCTAAATTCCATAGAGTTACGCAAATACACTGCAACCTGACACTTCCGGATGGAAGGAAACTAAGGCAGCTGTTATCAATCCCCTCCCCTCCATACTCAGCCCTCCTGCTTCCGTCCTGCTTCTTTCACATGTGGGATGCTGACCTTTTAAGAGTCCAGTCCTATGCCTGCCTCCTCAGAAGTAAGCCCCACTGTAGTCATTGGGGCTTACTCCCAGGAAAGTGTGAATCATTTTGTTAGTGTCTGCTGGAGCAGGGGAGCCAAAACCATCTGGGGGGAATTTGGCAAATGCTCCCTGGGATTTTTAAAGCAACCCCCTCTCCTTCCCCTCCTGCTTCCCCCTCTGTTCTCAGCCCTCCCTGTTGCCAGCTGTCCTTGTTTCTTTCACAGGTGGGATGCTGACCTTTAGAGAGTCCAGTCCTATGCATTTCTACTCAGAAGTAAGTCCCATTCTAGTCAATGGTGCTTACTCCCAGGGAAGTGTGGAGAGGATTGTAGCCTTACTGGGCTGTTTTGTTTCCATAGGCTGGAGCCGGCACCATGGGGGGGGGCAAAAACTCCCTGGGTTTTTTAAAGCAATCCCCTCTGTTGCTACTGCAGCTGCCCCTGTGTGTGAGTGAGTGAGTCAGAGAGAGAGAGAGAGAGAGAGAGAGAGAGAGCGAGCGCGCTCCACCTTGCTGCACATGCTCTGGCTGCAGAGGTTTTCTGCCCCCTCCCCCTCCCCCTCTTCAGCCTCTTTGCTGGCTCAGGTCCTCCAGGAGTCTTAGTGTTCCTTAGCAAGGTTCCGGGAGCCTCTTCCATGTCTCCAGGGCTATTTCCCTGCCTGAGCCTTTTTGCAGTGTTTTGGGCTGCCTGGAAAAGGAGTGAGATGCCAGCGAAGGGGGCAAAGGTTGTGTGACTTTCAGTTCCCCCACCCCATTCCTGTTGAGACAAACCCACAGATAAAAAATCCATGGATAAATAGGCTGCACTTGCATTTTGGATGCAAAATTATATTAAAATGAACTTGGATCCATTGGTTCATTAAGACACATGCATTTTTAAGTGCACTCTGATTGCTTTCCATTCTACCAATAGAGAGATAAAGTCTATAACAAATTTTATTTATATCTCTAAGATTCGGCAGACCTTGGCTGTGAATCTGGGGCCCTGCAAAAGATATATCTAACCAGGTTCCACAAAAGTTGTGTCTAATTGGGCCTGGTGGCTCCTAAGGCTGAGCTTTGCTGGTAGCCTGAGCCCCCTGCCTTGTGATTCCAAAGTGAATGCACTTCCCTAGCAAATATAAATATCTTTATATCCTGCTCTTTTTTTAGAAAACTCGAAGCAGCTGTGTTAGGGTTTCTGAGCACCAGTGAGTTCACTCCTGCCTTCGTGTCACCAGTATTGCTCCAGAATGAGAGAATCACAGATCAGTGTAAGCCTTTCTCGTCTTTGTCACCCGATAGCAGGAATCAGGTGTAAAGCAGTGCAGTGTCATTTCCAATGCCTCAAATAAGAGCATACGGATTGTTCTTGACCTCCAGGTGCTCAGCCTCATACATCAAGCGCGTCTGCAATTTAATTTTGCTGAGGAAGTGACAGGCGGCAACAGAAAGACCAGGCCGGCCAGCACCACCACACGCTGGCAGCAAGACGAGCTTAAGGGTGGTGATGGAAAAGTTCAGGAGGTGGTGATGGGAGAAGACAAGGAGCAAGGAGGGCTCAAAGATGAGAGGCAGGGGAAAAATGGACCAGCTGAGCACAGGAAGGATGAGAGAAGTGACTCAAGTAAGCTGCATCACCCCAGTAGAAAGCTGGGGTAGGAATGTCTGGGGGAGCCTTGCTAGCATAGAACCAGCATAGGAACACACCTCCAGACACTGAGGCCAACTCCTGCCTTTCTCACCTGATCGTGTGCTCAGGGGTGTATGATCAATTTGGCTGAAGCCCAGGGGCCCCACAAGGACAAGGGGCCCATTAATTGACCCACCCTGATGTTGGGGCCTGAGCCGGGAGCAGTCCACCCAAGCTGCAGGGAGCCCAACTGCAGTGATGTGAAGCACCGCAATGGCCAGCCCACAGTGCCTGGGCAGTTGCAAGCCCTGCTTCCAGGGGCAGGTGGAACGGCCAAGCAGTGCACTGGGCAAAGCAACACCTAAACACTTGGCTGGCTGCCAGCTCTGGAGGCAGGCAGTGCAACCTCCCCAGTTGACCAGGGCTCCTAGAAGTGCCAGCCAGACCCACGACAGGAACTTCCCGCCACCGGCACACCCCTTCCTCCCCGATCAAGCAGGGCTCTCCGCAGTGCCAGCCTAGGGCTTGGCCATGGTTAAGACGGCCATGAGTGTGCTCTTCCCACTCTCCAATGATCTAGCACAGCACCAGGGCTGACCTGAGGAGCGGTGCGGCCCAACTGGAAACATGTTTTTGCAGGGCTCAATTTCAAAATATAACCAGTGCAAGTACTGACTTTTTAAGAATTCAGAAGACAAATTAAAATCCCTGCTCTGCTCTAGAAGACCTGCAGTGTGGCTTTAGGTGTCTGCTGAAATCTGCTCTTTTCCCCCCAGAAACGGAGGGAGAAATGCCTGAGATCAAATTAATGAATGCTCCGAAAAGAGAGAGGGAACAAAGCAATACACCAGTAAAGGGATGCCCTGGCCAGCCTTTCTCAGCACACTTTGGGTGCAGATTTCCGATCTCCAGCACCTTCATTCAAGCACCACCTGCAGGGAACTGCAAGGTGATTGGTGGGCTCCTTCTCATGGGAATCCACACAGAGACACTTTCACACCAGCTGCTTGTCGAGCCTGCCTCCTAAGCAGCGCCAGGAAAATGCTGGACTAGGATGAGCTCTGCCAGATTTCTGCACCTATTCATTCTGGGAGGACCCTTCTTTTCGAAGGAAGGAAGGAAGGAGAATCCCAGATGAGAATGGAGGAGTGAGGCCTGATGGTTGGAGCAGAGAAAGGCACTCTGTTTATGCTCAGGAGCACTTCACTTTTGGGGGGTAACTGCTGAGAGATGGTCTTGCATGCACCCAGATCCTGGGGGTGAGCTTCTGAAGTCAACTCCCCCCCCCCCGCTTCTTCCCTCCTTCCCTGCCATGGTTTGGGACCAATGGGATTTCTTTGTGGACTGTGTTTATGACTGAGGATCAAAGAACCAGCCAGGAAATCACAGCAGCCGTCCAGAAGCAGGCCCCCAGCCGGATGACACCCGAGAAAAGCCCCAAGCAGAACGAGAGCATCGACAGCACCTCTCCGCCTCCGATTCCCCGCAGTCGACCGGGGGGGGGGTTGACTGCTGCTGAACATGGAGGCTCTACCGATTGAGCTCTCCAGATAGATGCCGAGAGGAGGCCAGCTGGGCTTCTGGAGCCAGGATCCTGCAGGGAGCGCGGGGAGGCTGGCTTGGGGGGGAGCCTGCGGGGTGGACTAGAGGGGAGGGGGCTGCAACTGCAACTGCCCCGGCTTCGCCTCCCTCCCCTCCCCTCCCCGCTGCTGGCTGGCTGGCAGCTCTTGCGGCGGGAGGGGGCGGGTGGGCGAGCGTCCCTCCTCGGTCCTCTCCTCCGGAGCCACTGACGTCTGCGAGCCGCAGCCCGGCCAGCCTTCCGCAGTGTGTCGGCGGCGCGAGCTGCCTCCCCCATGCAGGGCGCTGGGCTTCTTCGCCGCTCCGCGGCCCGCGCGCCCTTCCCCGTGCCCAGCCCCGCCTGACGCCCGGAGAGCGCCCAGGCGCGGCTCGCAGGACGACTCCCAGGTAAGGGACCCTCCCGGCTGCCAAGCGCGGGCGGCTGAAGGAGGCGCGGTCCGGCTCCCCCCCCCGCCCCCTCCACCCTGGCTCCCCCGTGTGCATTCCTTGGGGTGGGGGGGGATTGGGAGGTAAGAAGGGGGTAAAAAGTCAACCTCCCCCCCAGCTGGTCTGGTCTGGCATAACCAGCTGCGAAGGGGGAAAAAGAGCCCCTGTCTCTTTAAGAGTTGGGGGAAGGGAGAATTTGGGAATGGCCAGGAGAAAAGCTGCACCCGCCGAAATTCCCACTGCTGCTCTGCTGTTAAAGGTACAGGAGCCCATTTTTCTTGGGTGCCCGGCCGCTTTGGGCTGATCCCGGTCATGATGTCATCTCCTCGGAAAGGAGCCAGATCGTGTCTTTTTCCCACTGGCCCCGAGGAGTGGGACACTGGCTGACCCCGTCCTGTCCAGCGGTGGTTTTCCTTGAGATCTGAATTTTCCCAGCGTATCAAAGTGGGTTTGGATCTTCTAAGGATACGTGAAGAGAGATACGGAGTGGGCAAAAAAAAAAAAATGTTCCAACAACTTGGCTGGTGGGGATATTTTCTTGGCTTTGAAAAGCCCACCAAGAGATTGATGGCGAGTGGATTTCACGAACACCGCCTCGGCCCTTTCCCCAGTTGGCACCGGCATCGCCAGCAGGCCAGGGTCTGGGATGGGAATGGTGGAGGCTGGAGTGGAGAAATGACCCCCCCCCCAGCCCCCAGCCCATCTGGCTGCAGGAATTGAGAGCACTGGATGAGAAAGTCGTCTCTCTTGCCTTGTCCAATGGAGGCATCAGAGGCTTTTCTGGTGGGGGGAGTGGGATGAAGTGTTGGGAATGCCGGATCCCCAGCAGGGAAGGATGACTCTGGCTGCGACGCACTCGGTTTGCAAACCGCAAACCAAAACGAATGTGCTTAATGTCTTATTGACAGGTCAAGGATCCGGAAGAGAAGGTGTGTCCCTGGGATGGGGGGGCGGGAAGGATGGGTCTAATCACATGATGCAGTCATAAATCAAATAAGAATTAGGGTCTGTGGGGTTTTTGCCTAGTATAATTTTCTCGCTCCCATAAGTGCCCCCCTTTCAGAGCACTTACCTTAATGCAGGACTTCAGTTACGTAATAGGGTAATAACAGGTGTGAATGTAAGTGAGATTCTGCAGGGGAAGTGGTAAATGCGAGCAGCAAGCATTGCTCAGGCTCAGAAATGCAGCACTAACTGGCATCTGTTCAGTGCAAACTTAAAGCCTTCCCCTTGGAGTCTGGAGTAGGAAGGTGTTAAATTGTGTAGGGGGTGCAGGCGATGTGTTGTACAACACTGAAATCCAGCACAGCCTTTTTTTCTCTGTAGGGTGCCAGGGTTGTGTCAAGTTCCTCCCTCCCCCCCCCACTTCCCAGAGGAGACGCAAAGCACACAAACACTACAACAAACCTCCCTCGAAATCAACCTCTTGGTGTGGTGTGGGTTGCTATTAGGAGAGATCAGGGAAGGCTGTCTGCACAAAGCTTCTATTTCCCTTAAAGACATGCATTGAATGCCAACTGCCTGAGCGGATGAGTCCACCTCCTGCAAGTCCCAGGTTGTGTGGCACGGATCGCCCTCCTCTCCTTCCCACTTTCAGCAGAGTGAATAAAAACCAGATTACCCAGGCACCTTGCCAGCCATACCGTCCCCAGGGGGTGGGGATTTACAGACCTGCTGGAGGCACAAGCCAGTGGTCCAGCATGGATGCCACTGTGTCACAGGCTCCACTGTTTCCCTCCTCTTTGTAGAAGCCCATAAAGTGGGGAAGGAGAATAGTTGGAATATAACATGGACTGGACTCTCCAAAGTCCCTTGAAGTGTTTGCTGGCTTCTTCCTGGTCCACAGAGGCAAAGGAGGCCCGGGGTAGTCTTCTGTCCGTCTCCAAGCATGTTAAGTCAGCATAGTTGTGCCGAAATCAGCTTAGCACCCCGTGAGTCTAATTCTGCTCATTTAAACAGGACATGCTTCTGAGCAAATCTCACATCCAGCCTGATCCACCTCTATCTGTGGAAAACAGTAAAGAGCCCTTGGAAATGAACACAAATGAAGTGTCTGGTGGCAGATGCTTTTATAGACTCAAATGCCTCAAGTATGAGCATCAGTCAGCAGCAGCAGGTATATTCTGAGTGCAGTTGGATGAACTTAATTTTGTGTGCTGTTCTATTTTAATTGGGAGGTTAGTCACCTTGGGTGCCGCTTGGAGAAAGGCAGAGTAGAAATTTTGCAAATAAATAAACGTGCAAGTGATCAAACAGCCTGCAAAATGCAAGGGGTCCAGGAGGGACGGATGGTGGATCTGGTATTCCCACTGTAACTGAGGATTTAGGGGCTGATCTGACCAAGTGAATGCCCTAATGATCATGGCTCCTCAGCCAATGTCCAGCCTGGTTGACCCCCCCCCCCAATTGACATTAATGCTTCGTCACTGGGCTCTAGTCCAGGGGTGCCCAAACCCCAGCCCTGGGGCCACACGGCCCTTGAGGACTTCCAATGTAGCCCTCTGGGAGCCCCCAGTCTCCAATGAGCCTCTGGCCCTCCGGGGATTTGTTGGAACCCGCACTGGCCCAACGCAACTTCTCTCAGCGTGAGGGCGACTGTCTGACCTCTCGCATGAGCTGTGGGATGAGGGCTCCCTCCACTGCTTGCTGTTTCACGTCTGTGATGCAGCAGCGGCAGCAAAGGAAAGGCCAGCCTTGCTTTGTGCAAGGCCTTTCATAGGCCTTGAGCTGTTGCAAGACCTTCATGCATTCATATAAGTTCATCTTTAATATAGTCATTTATGTAAACTTATGTAAATGTATTCAAATTTTAAATGTAAATTAATTTTTTTTCCCTGGCCCGAGACACAGTGTCAGAGAGACAATGTGGACCTCCTGCCAAAAAGTTTGGACAGCCCTGCTCTAGTCTATGTATCAGGATCTCCCCAGTTCAGAACTCCCCTTTGTCATGAACTCCTCAGCTTCAGGTTCTGTCCCACTGCAGTTGGGGCGGAGACAGAAATCAGAGCTGGCCCAGGACCTCCTGATGCCTGAGGCAGCAGGCCAAACGCTGCCCACCTTACCAGCCACCAGCCACTGTACCCTTCCCACTTCACGATTATCTAGCCCAGCACTCTCCCCCCCTCCACATTTCCATTCCTCTCTGCTCCATCTTCCTTTTCCAACCCCAGGAGTGGAAGGAGAAGGAGGAGCAGTGCTGACAAGTAGACAGGCAGAGATGGAAGCCTTCCTTCCCAACACATACACCGTTCTGCTGTCTGAAGCAACCGTTGCAGTTGGCCTCGTGAATGGGCCAGCCATGGATCCTAAGACAGTACTGCGTTTCAGGGCTTTTGGAAGAATTAGAACAGGAAAATTCATATGAAGCTCTTTGAACCCTTCAAAGCATGATGCAAGTGCTAATTTCGGTTATTGCTGTGCAGTCTATTAGAGCTTCCAGACTAGAAATGGACACAAAGGAGACAACAAAGCAAAGGGAGGGGAAGCCAGGTAAATGGGGAAGGACACACAATTTCCTTCATGTGCTTGTGCCTTGGCTCAATTGCAGTCGGTGGCGTAGCCAGAGGGGGTGCAAAGCACCACGCTTTACAGGAAGCCTCACTGTGGCTGCCCATTCCCATTCCCAGCAGTAGGAGCAAAATGGAAGTGGATGCCTCCAGAATGGCTCCAAAGGGAAGGGGCAACTTGGGAGGGGCCACTTGCATGCCGCAGCCAGGCTCCCTGGAAAACTTAGTGCTCTGCACCCCCTCTAGCTATACTACTGGTTGCAGACAGATATGTAAAGTATTCTTATGCTGTGACAACAGCTTCTGTCACAATAACTTTTAAAGTGCTCCAGGCTACCCAGTTGCTTTCTCTGCAGCTGGTTAACACAGTTACCTCCCTACATTTTGGAAAAAGGAGCTGTGAGCCCACCTATTCCACGCACCCAGAAAAAATCCCCACATGTTATTTGGAAGTAACGTTACATTGATTTCCATGAGGTTTGCTTCCATCCTTACGTGAATGAGATGATTAAACTGACTGAAATTTAGGAGAACTGGTCGGACTCTTTCATAGGCTGCAGGTCCTGCCATGGTGGAGGGCAGGATGCTGGCGCTCCCCTTGACAGTGAAGTCTCTTGATGGTGGTAGAAGAGGATGTTGATGAATATATAAGCAACAAGAGAAGCAGAGAGGTCTGTGATCTCTGTTGATTTGTGTGCACATCTGAGTTTTTAACATCTCCATTGACAATATGCAGAGAGAGAGAGAGAGAGAGAGAGAGAGAGAGAGAGAGAGAGAGAGAGAGAGACCAGATGGGATGTGAGACTCACCTTGACTGGAATCCTTGATGTCTCTGACTTTAAAACCAAACCAAAACCACAAGGATAGGGGGCAGATTGAATTGGATTGGTGGGAGGTTTTAACTCTTTCCCCCCTGCACAGTGACCTGATTGAAATTGCCCCTCAAAGTTCCAAGTAACTATGAAAGGGAAAACTGATTGAAGCCACCGTCTTTATGTATTCAAGACCATGGATATCTAACCCTGCTTTCAACAGTACGAGGATTGCAATGCGACTATCTCTATGGGCTTCAGGCAAAGTGATAGAAAATCTGAATGGGAAATGGTCTTCTGTTACATTTTCCAGTACAGTCAGCTGTCTGTATGGGTGTGAAGTTATACTGCAGCTCAGGAATTCTGCAAATAAAACCTCCAAGTGCAGATTTCAAGTTCTGCGCCTGGCGTAAATTACGGACCTGGGTTGATTTGGCTTAATTGGTGTGCTTCCAGGCAATTTTACTACTTGCGCACTTCTGAACAGGAGTCATGTTTTGTAGAATTGTTTGTTCACCTTTTTTTGGGGAGAGACTGGGAAAGCAAAATTATCTCATTGCCTAGGAAAAGGTAAAACAGAATGATTAACGCCCCAGCCTGCTTTTTCAACCGCTGAATGCTAGCCTGTGAGGGTTTTTTTTTTCTCTCTTCACCTTAATGTTGAGAATACGGGACATTCAACATGATTTGGTAGAGGTCACAAAAGGATAGACTTGTGGTAAGCCTGTAGTTCATCCAAAGACCCAAACCATTAGACTTGGGCAAATTGCAAGGTGATACTCGGTGTGTGTTTACACACTGCAAATATGATTGTTCTATTCCAGTTGAGAAAATTGAATCTGGGAGAGATACATCTCGCTTCAAAGACAAAGTGTTCCCTTTATTGTTAATTGAACAGCCATAACGTGTTTCGTTTGGAAGGTGGTGCGGAATAGATAAGGGGATTTTCTTTGTTGGATCAGTGTCTTTTGATGTAAGCTTTTTAGTCAACCCAGAACTCCTCCGCAGGTTCACTAGGAACTTGTTTACTTCTCAGCTGTATGTACACAGGCAGGCAGGCAGATTTTAAGGGTTAATTCCAGGGCAAGTCATGAAAAAGTACCTAGCGTGTTCTGCACATTGTTGTTTTGGGAGATGGGTCCAGCACCACTTGCCACAGGTTGAGTTTTCCAGATGATTTTGTCCTTGTCGTGTGTGGCTGGACTCAATTGCTGAAAACGTCTCCAGCTGTTTGTTCTGCAAGTCCAAGCTAGTATGGCTGCCAGCACACCAATGTGGAATCGTGGTCTGCTTTCCGTTATCTGTGTGAGAAAAGCATCCCATTCAGGAGGGGGAGCAGGCTCACGTGGCTTTGTAATGTGGGGCAAGGAACCATGTGGGTACGTGGGACGGGGCATTTTTAGTTGTGGCACCAGGACTCTAGGGCGCAATCTTATTCTCCCTGAGTTGCAGTGCTGGCACTAGGTGTTGTAAATGCTCCATAAAGTACATTTATGGCACCACGGGTGGAGGGAGCACTGGCGCTGGGCCAGCATCAGTCGCGCCAGACCCAGTGTCGGGTGGTAGACGCTGAATAGCCGCTGGAGCAAAGTAAGAGCATTGGGAGGTGGTGCTGGCTTTGGAGGTGGGGGGAGGCATTCCGGGGCAGGGGGAGGAGCCAGCCTGGGAGGGGGATGGGCTAAAAAGCTGGCCACAGGTTCTCAAGTCTGTACCAGCAAAACAGCAAGTGCAGACTTGAGAAGCCCCATTCTAGGGCCCGTGCCCTTACTCGAGGGATGGGGACCTCTGGTGGCCCCCTGGCAGCTGCAGGATCCTGCGATCCCCATTTGGCACTGCTGTCTCTCCAGGCACTGCAGCTGTTAGGACTGGGCTGCCACATCCTCCCTCAGGAAGCTTCACAGGACCTTTCTGATTTAACCTTCGGACAACATAAGAACATAAGAACATAAGAACAGCCCCACTGGATCAGGCCATAGGCCCATCTAGTCCAGCTTCCTGTATCTCACAGCGGCCCACCAAATGCCACAGGGAGCACACCAGATAACAAGAGACCTCATCCTGGTGCTCTCCCCTACATCTGGCATTCTGACTTAACCCATTCCTAAAATCAGGAGGTTGCGCATACACATCATGGCTTGTACCCCATAATGGATTTTTCCTCCAGAAACTCGTCCAATCCCCTTTTAAAGGCGTCTAGGCTAGACGCCAGCACCACATCCTGTGGCAAGGAGTTCCACAGACCGACCACGCGCTGAGTAAAGAAATATTTTCTTTTGTCTGTCCTAACCCGCCCAACACTCAATTTTAGTGGATGTCCCCTGGTTCTGGTATCATGTGAGAGTGTAAAGAGCATCTCCCTATCCACTCTGTCCATCCCCTGCATAATTTTGTATGTCTCAATCATGTCCCCCCTCAAGCGTCTCTTTTCTAGGCTGAAGAGGCCCAAACGCCGTAGCCTTTCCTCATAAGGAAGGTGCCCCAGCCCCGTAATCATCTTAGTCGCTCTCTTTTGCACCTTTTCCATTTCCACTATGTCTTTTTTGAGATGCGGCGACCAGAACTGGACACAATACTCCAGGTGTGGCCTTACCATCGATTTGTACAACGGCATTATAATATTAACCGTTTTGTTCTCAATACCCTTCCTAATGATCCCAAGCATAGAATTGGCCTTCTTCACTGCTGCCGCACATTGGGTCGACACTTTCATCGACCTGTCCACCACCACCCCAAGATCTCTCTCCTGATCTGTCACAGACAGCTCAGAACCCATCAGCCTATATCTAAAGTTTTGATTTTTTGCCCCAATGTGCATGACTTTACACTTACTGACATTGAAGCGCATCTGCCATTTTGCTGCCCATTCTGCCAGTCTGGAGAGATCCTTCTGGAGCTCCTCACAATCACTTCTGGTCTTTACCACTCGGAAAAGTTTGGTGTCATCTGCAAACTTTGCCACTTCACTGCTCAACCCTGTCTCCAGGTCATTTATGAAGAGGTTGACAACATTGAAGACTGGCTTATTCAGACAGGCTTTCAGTTTAAGGTGGTTTATTCTCCCCATGGATGGTTGATGCTAGATGTCCTTTTGGTGCTGATTTTTATTGAGGCTTAATTCTTTATCTTGGTCTTTTTGAAATAATTGTTTGCATTTTATATTATTGTGAGCCCCTTTGGGGGCCCCCTCTCTGGCAAAAAAGTGGCACAGAAATGTTAGCATACATGAATGAACGGACAAACGGGAGGGAGACCACCTCCCTCACTTTTTGTGGGTGAAAACCTTCCCTGGCTCTTAGGGACTGCCCCGACCCCTGCAGGCAGCTGTTCCTTTAGTCCAGAGAACTTTCCCTCCAGTTCTGTGCTGTTCCCAGTCTTGTTGCTGTCAAGAAGTTCAATCCACTCTCAAAGAGTTCCAAAGGATTAATAAAGGAGATCTGGAGGTAGTACAATTTCCTATTTCATTTACAGCTCAAAGCTCTCCAGATCTCTAAAATTCTGGACCATTCCATAGTAGCCTCTCTCTCACCAGGTTGATCTGAAGATGGATGAAAGAAATATAGATTGCCTGGCACTCAACAGAGCAAAAGTGCGCTAGCAGTCTTGAATGTATACGAAATTGCCAACAACATTTCATGGCTGGATGTAGGGACTGGGGAAGTCAGAGAGGAGAGAAGGCCAATCCCATTTTGCTCTTTTCTGTCCTCTTGCCTTTTTCCCTCCACTGCCCCACCAGGCAGTCTTTCACACTGAGCCTGGCCCACAATTTGGTGGGCCACAATGTGGCTGCCAACCACACAAGTATCTTCTGTAACGGAGGGCAGGCAATGTGACTCCACCTCACTTCCTGAAGCTAGTTTTCCATCTTAGATTTCTCTGTTGTGCTCTCGCGATGAGAAAAAGATAAAGCATCAAGAACTGATATGCAGAGATAGAAACAGTCAGTTATTTTATATTATGCGAACAATCTTATGATAAATATATTTTATTTTTTGTTGCATGTTCATTTAGAACTGGAATAAAACCTTGGCGATCAGTCCCAGAGCTTGATTTCCATCCCAGCCATGGAGACTAACCACGACCCTTCGTTGTTCCTTGTGAACATTTTGGAGGAACTGGACACCAAGCAGAACACAGTTTCCTATCAGGATCTCTGCAAATCGTTGTGTGCCAGGTTTGATTTGTCCCAGTTGGCCAAGCTAAGGAGTGTGCTCTTCTACACTGCCTGCCTGGACCCTAATTTCCCTGCCACTTTGTTCAAGGACAAAATGAGGTGCAACGTGAATAACCAGCAATCTAAGAAGATCATGGTGGCAGCAGACATTGTGACGATCTTCAACCTCATCCAGATGAACGGAGGGGTGGCCAAGGAGAAGCTTCCCATCGCCCGAGAAAAAGTGAGGAAGAAGGAATCCTTGGAGTCTTGCCGTTCAGACACGGAAGTGTGCAATATGGTTGACTGTGTGCCCAACTGCGAAATAAGAGACAGAGAATTCAGCAGGGGATATTCAAGCAGGAGGTCTTCCAAATGCAGGAAGGGGGACTGCAAAGACTGCCCGCAGTTTGTGCCTGCTTCCGAGCCGAACTTTTTGCTTGGGGTCAATAAAGAGATGAAAGGCCGAGCGGCTTCTCTGGATCGGTTGCAAGCCCTGGCCTCGTACACCATGGCCAGCTCCCCCCCCTGCGAAATGCAGAGCACGTATTTCCCCATGAACATTGAGACGGAATCCATCTCGGATCAGGACTCGTTGCCCATCAGCACAAACATCAAGGAGACGTTCATCTCTAACGACGAGCCCTTTGTCATGCAGTCCTGCCTGCAGAAACGCAACATATTCAAGGAGGACTTCCACAACCTCCTGACCATCTCGCCCAACTTGTTATCCCCCACGGGCAAAGCAGAAGACGAACTGGCAGAGCCGCCAAGCAGGAAAGACACCTCCAAGCAGGCGTTCTTCAACCACAGTTTTGAGATGCCCTACAGCAGTCAATTCTTAAACCCCATTTACTCCCCAGTACCTGATAAAAGACGTGTCAAACACGAAAGCTTAGATGACCTTCAAGCTTCTACTTACTTTGGCCCAACGACCGTTCTTGGGTCGCAAGAAACAAAGCGGTGGTTGGGAAAGCCTAGTAAACAAACCCCGTGGCCTGCCAAAAGCTGGAGCTTAAATACCGAAGAAGTTCCCGATTTTGAAAGATCATTTTTGAACCGGAAACCGTCCGAAGAGAAGCCCCGATACCAGGGTTCGAACAATCCGCCACCCAATTTTTCATCCGCTGAGAGACATCAACCATATCTCAACCCAAAGGACCAGCAGTCAATGATGCAGCCTAGCTATGTTGTGAAACCAAATGGACACAAGCCCAAAGAAATCCCCGCCATTTTGGAAATTGAGAAGCACGAACCCATCAGAAAGTTTAAAGACAAAAGCATTAGCTGCACCTCCGCTCAGCTCCTGAGTGTTGACAAAACGAACAGTGTTGCGACACAGACAGAGCAGCAAGAGTTGGAGCACAAGAAGTGCAAAGAGATGGCCCACCCAAACCCCAGCAAGTATGGCGAGCAACATTCCCTGAAGCAATCGGACGATGACTCTGAAATTGTCAGTGATGACATCAGCGATATCTTCAGGTTTCTGGATGACATGAGCATCTGTGGGTCCACCGGAGTGATGCAATCATCATGTTACAACAGCACCGGCTCGCTTTCTCAGATACACAAATCGGACTGCGAAAGCTCCCCTGAGCACCACCTAGCAAAGATTTCCAGCGGGAATTCCGGCAACAAGCTTGACAAAGTGTCTCGACTGGAGACCAACGGCACAGATGATGAACTGAAAACCAGTGTCTGCAAACTGGTTCTGAGGATTGGGGAAATTGAAAAGAAACTGGAGTCTCTCTCGAGTGTCAGGGAGGAAATTTCCCAGGTGCTGGGGAAGCTGAATAAGTTGGATCTGAAGATCCAGCAGCCGGAGAAAGCCAGCGTTCAGCTGGATCTGAATTCTTTGACAAGTGACGCTCAGTCGGAAGAAAGTACCTCTCCTCAGATGTTCTCGTGTCATAATTCTGCACATGGCAGCAAGTTGGAGAATAATCCAGACTGGTGCTGCTCAGATGCCAGCGGCAGTAACAGCGAAAGCCTTCGAGTCAAAGCCTTGAAGAAAAGCTTATTCACCAGGAGGTCTTCGAGGTCGCTGACGGAGGAGAACAGCGCCACGGAATCCAAGATAGCCAGCATTTCCAACTCCCCTAGAGACTGGAGAGCGATCACGTACACCAACCAGGCTGGCCTTACAGAGGAGGAGATGAAAGATCAAGGCGGAGGTGAAAACAAAGACTGGCACCGGAAGTCTAAAGAGGTAATTTTCAATTTTGGCAGAGTCAATTATATGTTTAACGTGCCTGCATGAAAGGACCCAGTGTCACTCTGAAAGGCTTGGAGAACGAGGGCATCTGCCTTCTGCATAAGAACTGCAATAGATTTTTGGCTGTTTTTGTAACCCATCTATATAATGATCTAATGATGGACATGGGTTATCATTACAGCTAGCTTGCTTGTGTGTCGTCCCCCCCCCCCCGTAAAGAGCACTTGTGGATGGGGATTGGGAGGGGGAACTTTAGCACTTTACCCCTGCCACTCTCACAATCTGGACCAACTATCTCTATAGCCCCCAATTTGTTCTGGAAGGAGAGCTTTCATAGATGCCCTTTGTGGGGGAAATAGGAACCAATCCAGCTGCAAAGGATTAAAACCTCCTGCTGGCCTTGCTGTGGTCCCAGTCCAGGTCCCAGTCCCTGCATGTGCTGTTTACTGGGGGGGGGGGCAGGATAAGGATGTTGGTTCTAACTGTGGGCTGGATATAACATGCAGTGTTGAGATACAGGTATTGCAAAAACTGTTAAGAAATGATTGGGAAGAGACCACGGCTCAGTGGCAGAGCTCCTGCTCGCAGGCAGATGGACCCGGGTTCAAACCCTGGCTGCATCTCCAGCTAGAACAGGATAGTCTCCTGGCAGAAAGTGGAAAGCCACTGCCAATCCATGTTGACAATACTGAGATAGGCAGACCAAAGAAGGCAGCTGCCTATGATTGTGCGCGTTTTCAAAATCCAACAACCATCTCATGAAAAGAGCTTTTTTATGGGAGGAGCCATAAAAAACAGCACACTTAACACAGCATACAGTAGTACCCACCATTTCCCATTGAAGCACTTAGTGGCAAAGAAGAACACAGGTGGGGCAAACAGTAACCTGGTGGAATGAGAAGCTGGCCTGAGGATACTGACTCTACAGAAAGAGCAAGATGGGAGGTGTGGGGGTGTCAGAAGGTATAGAATCCAACAAATTAGAAAACAGAGGGGGACCAGAATCCTTCACAGTATAATTGTGGGTGGCAATAACAGGCCACAATAATAATTTAGTACTGGGGGCACATGCTGTCTTGATCAAAATGCTGAGGATTATCTTCTTGAAGGAATAAATTAGGAAGACATCCAAATGAAGAAAAGTGTTCTAGTAATGACTGATTTCAATTACCTTCCCATAGACTGGCCAAATTCATCTTCCAACCATGACAAGGAGAAAAAAAACTCCAGATGCACTAAATGAGCTTTGAAACCAACCAGAGGGGAAATTGATTCAAGACTTAATCCTGTAAAAATAATAATAATAATAATACTGGTATTAATATACCGCCTTTCTGGTCATTGGATTACTCCTCTGACTTTATTCAAGGCAGTTCACATAGGCAGGCTACCTCTAAACCCAAGGGGATTTTTACAATAATAGAAAGGTTCTGTCTTTCAAGACCCACAAAACATTTCAGATGGATCTTTCACGGTCTGGCATCACTTCTGGCCCCCAGTTGCCTCCCACGCTGGCTGATAAGCAGTTCCTTCATCTCTCACTTGAAGGGCAGCCAAGACACTTCTTCACTCACACCAAAGAGCAGGTGGAATAACTCAGCTCAGCTTGTCAGGTGCTTCAAGGTCTCGCCATTCACACAGCTGCCGGTGGCCTCAAACTGGCGACCTTCAGATGTTATCTTTGGGTTAACGGAGGCTCTACCCTCTAGACCAGACCACCTGCCCTATATGGTGCACAGGATCTAGTGTGAGATGTAGTTGTTGTCAAACCAATAAGAAACAGTGACCATAGTGTCATCCAGTTCAACGTGTGTGTGACTGGCAAGATTCCAAGGAAGTTCAAAACAGATACCTTTTGACTTCACAAGACTGGACTTCTCAAAAATACAGGAAGTAGTAAAAAAGAAGCTGCAAGGGAAAGACAGCAGTATCAAATCTCTCCAGACTGCTTGTGTGTTATTTAAAATTACAATAACAAAAGCTCAACTAGAATGTAAGGAAGGCACCTTCAGGTCTGGGGGATGCCAGCATGGCTAATGTATTGAGTCAAGGAAGCTAGAAAAGACAAGAAGGCTTTCTTTGGAATGTGGAAGCCTTGCTTAAGTGTGGAAAATGAATAGGAACACAAACTCTGGCAAAAGAAATATAAGTGGGCAATAAGAGATGCAGAGAAACAATGTATAGCTGAAAGCAGCAAACCAAACAGTAAAAACTTATTTAAGTTAAAAGCAGGAAATCTGCCAAAGAGTGTGCTGCCAAAGAGTGTGCATTAAATAACAAGAGAATAAAAAGGAAGATTAAAAAGAATATGGAGATTGCAGAGAAGATGAACAAATGCTTTGCATTTGCCATTACTCTGGAAGATGCAGGGCAGATATCTGTGCCTAAATTTAGCTTCTTAAGGAGGGAATCTGAAGAATGGAGTCAAATATGATAAGGTTCTAGAGCAGGGATGTCAAACATATTTCATACAGAGGACCAAATAGCATTCATGGTGCCTGCTGAGGGCCAGAAGTGACATCATTAAAACCCGTTTTTGCCTGGTCCACAGATGTACACATTTGGTCCCTGTTGCATATATGCAATGTTGGGCAGAAATGGCTTACGCAGGAAGTGACATCATTAAGCAGGTAATGACTGGAAATCAGCACTTTGTTATCACTTAGGAACTCATTAGCTGCAAATGACAGAAGAGAAAATGCGCAAATCTTGTTCGTATTTTCAAGATATGGGAGATCCCAATTATCAAGCTCGAACGGTCCCTCCTGACCGAGGGATTAAGTCAGATAGAGGTTAAAAGAGAAGCTGTTTCAGACCTCATTGATAAATTAAAGATCAATAAGTCACTGGGCCCTGATGGCATCCACCCAAGAGTTATTAAGGAATTGAAGAATGAAGTTGCTGATCTCTTGACTAAAATATGCAACTTGTCCCTCAAAACGGCCATGGTGCCAGAAGATTGGAGGATAGCAAATGTCACGCCTATCTTTAAAAAGGGAAAGAGGGGGGACCCGGGAAATATAGGCCAGTCAGCCTAACATCTATACTGGGTAAGATGGTGGAATGCCTCATCAAAGATCGAATCTCAAAACACATAGATGAACAGGCCTTGCTGAGGGAGAATCAGCATGGCTTCTGTAAGCATAAGTCTTGCCTCACGAACTTTATAGAATTCTTTGAAAAGGTCAACAGGCATGTGGATGTGGGAGAACCCGTAGACATTATATATCTGGACTTTCAGAAGGTGTTTGACATGGTCCCTCACCAAAGGCTACTGAAAAAACTCCACAGTCAGGGAATTAGAGGGCAGGTCCTCTCCTGGATTGAGTCCTGGTTGAAGACTAGGAAATGGAGAGTGGGTGTCAATGGGCATTTTTCACAAAGTTGGGAGGTAAAAAGCGGTGTGCCCCAAGGATCTGTCCTGGGACCGGTGCTTTTCAACCTCTTCATAAATGACCTGGAGTCAGGGTTGAGCAGTGAAGTGGCTAAGTTTGCAGACGACGCCAAACTTTTCCGAGTGGTGAAGACCAGAAGTGATTGTGAGGAGCTCCAGAAGGATCTCTCCAGACTGGCAGAATGGGCAACAAAATGGCAGATGCGCTTCAATGTCAGTAAGTGTAAAGTCATGCACATTGGGGCAAAAAATCAAAACTTCACATATAGGCTAACGGGTTCTGAGCTGTCTGTGACAGATCAGGAGAGAGATCTTGGGGTGGTGGTGGACAGGTCAATGAAAGTGTTGACCCAATGTGCGGCGGCAGTGAAGAAGGCCGATTCTATGCTTGGGATCATTAGAAAAGGTATTGAGAACAGAAAACTGCTAATATTATACTGCCGTTGTACAAATCGATGGTAAGGCCACACCTGGAGTATTGTGTCCAGTTCTGGTCGCCGCATCTCAAAAAAGACATAGTGGAAATGGAAAAGGTGCAAAAGAGAGCGACTAAGATGATTACGGGGCTGGGGCACCTTCCTTATGAGGAAAGGCTACGGCGTTTGGGCCTCTTCAGCCTGGAAAAGAGACACCTGAGGGGGGACATGATTGAGATATACAAAATTATGCAGGGGATAGACAGAGTGGATAGGGAGATGCTCTTTACACTCTCACATAACACCAGAACCCAGGGACATCCACTAAAATTGAGTGTTGGGAGAGTTAGTACAGACAAAAGAAAATATTTCTTTACTCAGCGTGTGGTTGGTCTGTGGAACTCCTTGTCACAGGATGTGGTGATGGCGTCTGACCTGGATGCCTTTAAAAGGGGATTGGACAAGTTTCTGGAGGAAAAATCCATGACGGGGTACAAGCCATGGTGTGTATGCGCAACCTCCTGATCTTAGAAATGGGCTATGTCAGAAGGCCAGATGCAAGGGAGGGTACCAGGATGCAGGTCTCTTGTTATCTGGTGTGCTCCCTGGGCATTTGGTGGGCCGCTGTGAGATACAGGAAGCTGGACTAGATGGGCCTATGGCCTGATCCAGTGGGGCTGTTCTTATGTTCTTACGATCTAAGCTGGGAGAACCCAGTTATAACGGGGGCCAGAGAAATTGCTTCCGGGGGGCATATTCGGCCCATAGGCCTTGAGTTTGCTACCCCTGTTCTAGAGAGTATTGACAAATTATAACTTAAATCCCTGGGTTCAGATGGCATCTATCCATGAGTTTTTCAGGAACTCAGATATGAAGCTGCAAAATTACAAAAAATGTAATTTGTTCTTTATGTTAGTTTCCGTGCCAGAAGACTGGAAGGTAGTCAGTGTAACACCAATATTTAAAAGGGAATCCAGGGGGAATCCAGGAAATTGCAGGCTGGTCAGCTTAGCACCTGCTCCAGGTAAACTGGTGGAAAACATAATTAGAGCTAAAATCATCAAGCATAGAGAGAAATGAACCTTTCTAGAGAATCAGCAGGCTTTCTGCAAGAGTAAGTCCTGCCTGTTAACCCGCTAGACTAGAGCAGTGGTTCTCAAACGTTTTAGGAGATTTACTCCCAAGTAAGTCTTTGTGGGGGATGGGCAAGGGCAGCGACACAACCCCCAGGATCACACTGCGAAGGGGGGCAAGGGGGTGCTTTTACTTCCTTTGGGGTGCAGTAGGGTCCAGGAGATGCAGGGAACCCCACTCAGCCTTCTGCAGTGCTCCCCAAGGCTTGAGATGTTGAGGTGGTTTGCACCCACTTTCCGTGCCTCAGGGAGTCCTGCATGGCTGCAGTCCTACCCACACTCCTACCCACACCCACACACCCCAGCACTGAAGGAGGTGGGGTAGCTGGAGGGGGGTGGAGCACTCAGCCTGCCAGGGAGGTGGGCGAGCAGCCCCTCCCTTCGGATCCATTCCCGGTGGGGTGGGGGGTGAACAGTGAGCTGGTCAAGCTTGCAGCTGACACCCAACTACTCAGGGTGCTAAAAAACAAAGCAGATTGTGTAGTGCTCCAAAAGAACCTTTCCAGTTTTCCAGTGCGGGTAAGGCGTAACAAATAGGTCAGGGGCATGCACTGTATCCTGTGGTGGGGAGGTAATCACAGAGGCCTCCTTAAGGTATGGGAACATTTGTTGCCGTACCTCGGGGCTGCATTGCGGCTGCACCGGTGCTGGAAAGGTGGATAGGATTGGGCCCTAAGTGAATGAGCAAACAAATGGTTTAGGAAATCTGACCATGGATCTCCTGTGCTATTCATGGGCTATCTTACCTCTATTCAGGAGATATGGTGCTCACGAGTGCACATTCTGAGAGTCTAAATTGGCAGTAGCAGCATAGGAGAGGGCATTTGCCCCTGCCCTTGCAGAAAAGTAGTAGCGTAGGGAGCAGGGGAGTCTACAGCCCTGGGCAGCACACCTAGAGAGGGTATCAAAGGGGTCCCTTTCGGAGGGCTTGGATAGGCGCTTCCGGTTTTCAGAAGGGGGTGGAGAGATCTGCCTAATCCTTTCAGTGGTAATAGTAGCTCCCCCCTTGCTTGACCGAGAAATTGGCTTCAGAGGGGTTCATCTCAATTTTCTCTGCCTCCATGGCAACAGGGGAGGGTTTTGCATCTGCCCACCCAGCCCCATGGATACTGATAATTTTGCTGGTAATTACCTGTAACCGAGGGTTTTGAAATATAAGATAATCCTCATAAGCATAAAAGTACCTAAATGGTGCAAATGGAATTCCTGGAGTCTTTTATTAGAACAGACACCTCAAAATTGAGTAGGTATTGGTTTAAGAAGGAAAGAAATGCCATTTTTGTTGGCTTCTTGTATTCTGTCCCACCCAGGCTTGTCTTTAAAGAGAGACACACACTCTAGTTTCAGTGAAACGTGTGACGTTTTGGTCAACCACAGACTGTAAGCATTCTGTCTTGAAGAAGTGTGTGTGTGTGTGTGTGTGTTCTTGACACATGTTTCTCAAAAAGCTAGTGCCTTGACCATTCAATACTCCTACAATTCTGTAGGACTAAAAAGCAAAGAATTGTGCCAGCCAAAGATGAGACATCAGGAATTGATGACTGGCCACCCAATCCTATGCAAGTCTACTCAGAAGTAAGTTCAATTAGCGTTAATGGGGCTTACTCCCAGGAAAGTATTGGATAGGATTGGGCTGCAAGTCTCCTCTTTGAATGTATTTTCAAAGCTGTAGGGGCCTGGAGCAGGCGTGTTCCTCCCCAGGGAGGCCTCAGATTGGCTGGAGGGAGAGGGGGTTCCAGCGCCCTTCTCCTCCTCCTCCCTAGCAGAGCTACCTGGCCTAGGAGCAGGAGCTGTTCACCTCCCAGCTCCCTGCTTCACACTGCCTGCCTCTCCTCCCTGTTCTACGGAGCAGGCCCGCCACTTCCTCCAGGTGGGGCAGAAAAGGCCCCTCCTGTGCCTGGCTTGTTTCCTGCAGTGTTCCTTGTTGGCCCTGCCAGCCCCCTCTGGCTGGTTGGGGTGAGCCAACCTGCTTTGCCCCCTTTGAGGGCAGTGAAGCCTCCCCACCCTGGGCATGGGGTGCCTGCTCCCGGGTAAGTCGGGGGTCAGGGCATCTGGGAGGGGCCCCGACGAAGCATTTGTGGAGCTAGAAGTTGGGGCAGGATTCAAGTGAGACTTGCAGCCCACGGTATCCCGCAAGGGAATTTTGGCCCCTGGAGGCCTCCTTACGGTACGGAAGTCTCCTTGTTCCCTTGCCCTGGGGTAGGTCTGTGTCAGTTCACAGGTCTACTTGGACAGGCACCAGCTCCATAGCTGGCACAAGGCTGCACAGACCTGTGGATCTGGATCAAGACCAGGAAGGGGGATTGGATTCAGCAGACAAGGCAGCAGCTAAATCCACCCCTTCTCCCAGTCATTAGCCACCATCCTTCCTGCCCGTGCCACTGCCCCACCCCCGCTCCCTCCTACCCCCATGCACATTTACCAGGGCTGGTGGGCACCCCGTCCATTGGCTGCTAGTGCTTGGGGCTGGCCGCTTGGCACTTGTGGCAGCAGCCAGGCTGCTCACTCTGTTGTGTTGCCTTTTGCAACAGCTAGAATGCTGCAAGGCTACCCATGCTTACCTAGGAGAAAGTCCCATCGAATGCAGTAAGACTTGCTTCTGAGCAAACGTGCATAGGATGATGCTGTGAGGCACTGTGGCTGGCTGGCTGGCTGGCTGGCTGGGTTGTGCCTTTTCCTTGGGCCATTTGCCCGATTATCACTGATCCTGCAACTGCTGTTTGCTCTTTAAAGTGAACCCTGGTCTTGAGCCAATTCAAAGAGACTGGAACACGTTTTTTTAAATAGATTTACAGAGATGGGAGACCCAGTCGCAGTTCTTCAAGGCCTCATCTAGTTTGGTCATTAGATAATTGAGATTAACCAGAGAAATTGTGTCTTGAAATGGCCAAGAGACTGAGCTGCAAATCCAATAGATACTGGTGTGAATCTCACCTCTACTGTCAGCTGACTTCTGACCTCAAGCTAGCTCCTCTGCTGCTATTTGAGGACAGTAATACGTAGTTCACTGGGTTATCATAAAGATTACATCAAGATAATACCTGTGAAGCACTTTGAACTCTCAGATGGAAACAATAGAAATATGAAGTATTATTATAGTGCCTCCAAGTAGCATAGCGAGAGGGGCTATGCTTTAAGCACTAAGTTTTGCAGGGATCCTCATTGCACTGTGCAAGTGCCCCCCCCCCACTTTGGAGACATTCCGGGCTGCTAGCAGCTTCCCCATTAGAGCCATTGTGGGCCACCAGAGGTGTACAGCCTCCCAAGAGGGAGGAGAAGGTAATATGCTGTGTGTAGAGGACCTGCGACTTTTTCCTTGGAAGAGAGCCTCCTAAATTTCCCTTCCCCCAGGGACCACATAGGGGACTGTCCCAGCTTGAGGGAGCCATTGGTGCCTTTGTGACAGTGGTAAGCAATATACCAATCTCCACTTTCACCTCAGGCCTATTTGCATTTGTAAAATGCCTCTGAGTGTGTGAGCCGACTCCAGTGGAAAGAATTGCACTTCTCGTGTGTGTAGAAGTTTGCCTGTTTGGCTTGTCCTGCAATGGCTCCTTCACACGTGCAAGCCACCTTTGGTGTTGCATGGCAGACATCAAGAGATGAGTGTGCTTGTGTGAACCAGCCCTGGGGGGGGAACAACCCACTTTCCATCTCTGAATTGTCCTTGAACCTTGTTGCAGGCAGACAGACAGTACGAAATCCCACAGCCGCACAGACATTCCAAGCCCCCCAAAGATGCTTTCCTGATTGAACAGGTCTTCAGCCCACATCCTTACCCTGCGTCCCTCAAAGCGCACATGAAGAGCAACCCCCTGTACACGGACATGCGGCTGACGGAACTGGCGGAAGTGAAACGAGCACAGCCATCGTGGACCATTGAGGAATACACGAGGAACTCGGGGGAGAAAGGCAAGCTTGCAGCCCTGGATCTTCAAGTGAGTTGTATTTGTTGCCACTTCTGGTGATGGTGGTTTGTTTTTTTGAACCTTTTTTCCAGGTTTGGCTTCATTTGCCTTCTGTGGGGAGGGAGGGAGGCAGAGAGGGAGGAAGTCCTGGCACCTCTGGGTGGGTTTCTAGGTGCCACAGCTTTCAGTCACAGGCAAAAACAGATCAGGTAGTGGGACTGGTAAAGACCTCTGTCTGCCTCAAGTCTTGGAAAACACCTTCTGGTTAAATGGTTCCCAACCTTTTCTCCAAGGGGAGGGGACCACTGGGTGTGGCGGCAGGGTGGCAATGGCAGTCCCAGGTTCGTACCACCACAGGCGAAGTGAAAAAAGGAGGTTTCTGCACTTACCCAGCTGCAGTGGTAGTGAGAACCTAGATTTCTGCAGAGTCTTACGCAGCCACCCTGCTGGGTAAGTGCAGAACAACCCCCTTTTTACCCCATAAGGGGTAATACAGAGTTTCCTGTTGCGCTGGGGGTCACCCCCTGATTGGGAAACACTGTTCCATTTGGAACAGGGAGTTCTGAGCTGGATGGACCAATTTATTAAACTTATATTCTGCCCAGGCATCACTGTATTTTTCTCCCTCACAACAGCAGCCCTGAAAGGGAGTGACTGGCCCAAGATCACCCAGTGAGTTTTATGACTGAACAGGAACTTGAACCCAGGTCTGCCCATCTAATCACAATGGCTGTCCAATGCCGCACTGTCTCTCCCTTAATCCATATGGTATTCCTATATTTATATCCGCCTTTCTGTCATGGTGGAGCTCGAGGTGGGGTACGCTGAGTTCCCAGTTAGTCTCCTCTCTGGGCACTGTCCCAACGTAGCCCCGCTTAGTTTCAGCAAGGGGGCCGGATCATGTGCCCTCAGACCTGCCACCTCAGGGACCATGTGTTCTGCTTCTTGGATTTTATGTGTTTTCTTTCCCTTATCCCTTTTGCTCTAAAGAATAACAGAATGAGGACACGGAAGGCAGCTACAAAGCCAGTTTCCTCTCTGAAGCAAATAGCTGAATGTAACGTCAGTGCTTTTCTCAAGAGAAGCAAGCTTTCCTGGAGGCAGCTGTGATGTTGAACTTAGCTGGCCCTGCAGCCTTCTGGGATCTCCCCCCTCCCCTCCACCACTGAATTCAGTGAGTTTTTGACTTGTGCATAATAGAGTGCAGAGGTCTGTGATAGCTATCGAATGAATTCCACACGTGCACGCTTGACAGTTTGTTGCGTTCTGCGCACTAAGGAATTTGGAAAGAGCTTAAAGGCTCCCAGCAACATCTTCTAGCTCTGAATACCAAAAGGCCAGCACTTTCTGAGTGTGAAATATGTTGCACGTTTTACTTGACTGTGCTTGTTACAACAGCCGGGGGGGGGGGGTGGATTCCAGTAGCAGCAGCATATGCCGTTGCCCCCCTTTTTTTGAAGCCCAGCATGCCCCCATCTGCTCCTCAGACTTACACCAGCAAAACAACTGGGGTGGGCCCAAGGAGACCCATAGGCAAACAGGCAGCCTACCGGGAGGTAAGTAAAAACTTTTGTCACTAACCTCACTGGCCGTATGGTTCCCCCCCCCCCCGCCATAGCATGCAAAGCATGCTCCACTGGTGCGGCTGCATGCTATGTATGGCGGGGGATGGGATTGGGCTGCTAAACATTTTTAACAAACTAACCCATTGTTTCGCAAACTGTGGGTCGGGACCGACTAGCTGGGTCACCAACCAATTTCAGGTGGGTCCCCATTCATTTCAAGATTTTATTTTTAGTATATTAGACTTGACGCCAATGTAGTATGTTGGGGAGATCTGTACTTTTAACAGGCTACACTATATATCAGGGGTGCTCAATAGGTGGATCGCGATCTACTGGTAGATCGCGAGGCAAAATGAGTAGATCGCGGAGTGCCGACTCCCCCCCTTCAGGTGCCTCTGGGAGGAAACCCTAAGGCCCATTGTACTCAAGTAAGTGTGGCTAGGATTGCAGCCTCACAGCCTAATCCTAGGCATGTCTACTCAGGAGTAAGTCCTGTTATACTCAGTGGGGCTCAAGGTACACCAACATACATTGTACACATAAATGTTATATGTTATGATGGCGCGAACATTGTAAAAAAAACTCTGGTAGATCTCTGGGCCTTGCTGGGTTTCAAAGTAGCTCTCGAGCCAAAAAAGTGTGAGCACCCCTGCTATATATGCTTTTAACAAGTATAGTCAATGGGCCTTACACCTGTATAAGCACGAATAGGATTGCAGCCTAGGATCGTTACATTTTTTCCCTGCTTGATGATGTCGCTTCTGGCTGTGACATCATTTCCAAGTTAATGACATCACTTCCAGTGGGTTCTAAAAAGTGGGTCCTGGTCTAAAAAGTTAGAGAACCATTGACTAAACCCCTTGAAAATCACCAGAAGTGCACCTGATCCATAAGTGGTGAAATTTAAGGGGGGGGGGACTATTTTGGTGACTTTCAGGGTGGTGGAAGTAAGGCCTTTCCAGCAGTGGCCATCTTGTTTCCATAATTCTCGCAGAATGACCCATGTTACTGTCGCATGTGTCCGATGGAAATTATGTGGGGGAGGGGTGATGGTGCCACTGTTGGTGCGAGGATAAGTATCACCAGTACTGCTGTGAAACAGACAACCACCACCACCACCACCACCACCACCACCACACCCTTCAAAGGGGGTTTCATCTCAACCCTGTGGATTATAATTGCTTGTGCAGGCCTACAATAGTCCAAAATAACATGAGGGGTGTGTGTGTGGATTGTCGTCCTCCCCCCCTTCCCATATCACAGACATTTCTCACCGCTTCTCTCCCCAAAGTGGCAGGGTTCAGGAATAATCAGCCACTCCAAGCCGACCCGAGAGAGTTCAGCCGTGGAAATTGTCAGTCACAAGGTGTTGCGCTGATGCCTTGCTCGAGGACATCTTGCAGCCTGTTTTTAGTGAAGCTGCAGACACGAAAGGGGAAGCTGCAGACACTCACAGGGGAATGTGAGCTCTTTAATAACCTGCTTGGTGTTGCAAATTTGGGGATTGGAGCGAGAAGACTCTTTGAAGGCCACAGACATCACCGGACCCGTTTTAGCCACCACAAGGAAAGTTGTTGCCTTTTGCAACTTTCAGAGGGGCAGTCATGTTAGTCCATCACAGCAAGAGTGACAAAGAGACTTCAAGCACCCTGTAGACCACTCCGTTTCATTTCAGCAGAAGCTTCTGCAGACTGCGGTCCTGGTTGGAACAATCTAGTCTTCTTGACCAGACAGCCTGTCCTTTCTAAGCTGTGGAACCACTCTGCACAACCAGCGCTGCACACAATATTGCCAGCACAGTAGTAATGCAATTATTGTTATTGCTATCAAGATGACCATTAATGGGCTAATAGAACTGTTTTGTGTTTTTTTCCTGAGTGTGTTTTGTTGTTCTAGGTTTGAATTGACTGTTCTGTTATCACTGTTGGTTGTTGCAATAATTGCTTTGGATGTTGTTTTTGTTTATTAGTCTGTTGTTTTTGTGGGATGTCACCTGCCTCGGGTGCCTCTTTGTCAGGAGGGGGTATTTTTACAGCCCAGTCCTAAACTTCCCAATGTCCGGAGGAACAGCAGCACCAAAATGACTACAACGGTATTCCACGGGCACAGGGAAGCCGCTGGAGGTCACCTCAGGCGAAGAGGACTTTTGTCCCCTCCCCTCCCCCTCCTGCAATGGAGCTTCTCACAAGGGCTTTTCAGCCCGACACAGGATAGGATTTGGTAGAGGCCTCTGCTGGTTCCACCCCCCCTCCCAGGCTGGTTCCTCCCTCTGTCCCCCCACCCACCTCCCCCCAACCCAAAAGTCTGCACCACCACTCAGTGGTCTTTCTTACCAGAGGTAAGAAACTGCAAGGCAGACCAGCACGGGGCCCAGTGCTGACTGGTGCATGCTCAGCGCCAGGGCTCCCTCCTCCCGCAGTGCCATAAATATGTTTTTTGGCACATTTACCTAGCGCCAGCGCTGGAGCTCAGCGCCAGCACTAATAGCCCATAGGATTGAACCCCCCATGTGTTTATTTCTCAGTCATTTAATCTATATAAATAAATCATCCCCATTGGCAGAGAATTGAGGCTTCAACATGCTTCTCTATGGCTGGATCCTTCCCTTAATTTGTTTGTACTCTTATTTGAAAGCGGAGGACAAAAAAAACTTACAAATTTTCCCCTTTTTTTTTCCTTTACAGACTCAAGAGTCATTAAATCCCAACAATTTAGAATACTGGATGGAGGACATCTATACACCAGGCTACGATTCGTTATTAAAACGCAAAGAAGCTGAATTTAGACGAGCAAAAGTTTGCAAAATAGCGGCGTTGATTGCCGCGGCCGCCTGTACAGTTATCCTGGTTATTGTGGTTCCCATATGTACGATGAAATCATGAATTCCCTTACGGATGAATAGCACCCAGCCCTGTACAGATCATCGCTCCAGATATCTCATTCAGTTTTTTAACTGCCTTGTGACAAGCATTGTATATGACAATCAGGTGGGAAGGCTTTGTAAGGAAGGGGTTTTTTAAAGAAGAAAAAGCAAAACACTGGGCAGATGCAATGGGAACATGATTTAAATTTTTATGCGTTCCTGTGACTGGTACGGTGTTTTTCTGTTCACCCTTTGAAGAGGAGATATTTTGCAAAACTTGAAATGGACAAAGAGAAGTGTTTTTTTGTTTTCTTTTTTTCTCCTTCATATATCAATATCAATTTTATACTGGGCCGAATGGTAGCTGCCCTGAACAAGATGCATTTCAGCAGGGACCCAAGTGCAACAGTAATGATCTCCTAAATCCAGAGGAGGAACACCCTGAATGTATTGTGCGTGCGGTTTTTGTTTCCCCCGGTTTGTGTTACAAGTTCCTTGTCTGTGTAGCCACAGGACGGGTGCATGGCTCCATCTGGAACTGATAAGGGCTCTTTGTAACCTGGTCTTACTCCAAGACCGCCTTTGTTGTCATTGAGTATGTAGGTGAAGTGCCATCTGCTGTAGACCAAAAAAGATTCTGTTGAAAAAGCAATTCGGAGAAGAGGTCTCGGTTGCTTGCGTTAATATCACATCTGCAAACACCGACATGTGCTTCCAGCCAATAGAGTTATTTAATTTGACTTTGCCTCCACAGATGGTACAAAGATATCTCTGCTCCACTCCGTTCCAGCCAGATGAATTTAGCACATTCAAGAGATGCCCGCCGTTCTGTTGTGATTCTTGCAGATATAATCAGAATGGTTATAATTTTGTCACAAGCGCCGTGTGCCTTTTAGGTTGTAAACCTACTGGTACATTTCTTTTCTTGGGGTGGGGGAGAGGCTGAGATTTTCAATTCATATCAAACCACTGTATCAGGCCAATACTGTCACCCACAAGTCAGTGTAATGCACCTTGCACATCACATACTTCAGATGTACACCAATTAGTTCCGTGTACACCTAAAAATGTAACAAAAAAGAATTTGACAAACTGGTTTTTTCCCCTCCCAAATTACCTGCATCATGCAGATATGCTCTTCCAGGAGCAGGGTTTGGCTGCAGCTCCCGGTTGAGTGTAAAGTGGGTATCAAACCTAGGTTTGGTCCTCTGCAATGTGTGGGACATCATATAAGCCAGCCTATAGCTGCAGTTCTGAAAACACTTATACCAGGGTAACACCCTTCTAGTAAGGGCCATTTCACACAGGTGTTATTTCATATATGAGGATAGGAAACTACAAATCCAAGATGCCTCTGATGTCTCCTCCCACAATATTCTGGTACAATGTGTTCCTAGGCTCTGCCTATGTTGATTCAAATCTGTGGACTGTTGTTTTCTTTGCTGTTTAACTCCATGCCAATGCAAATGTAAGTTCTGCAACCCAGATTTCTTGAGTGCCACAGTCCCGAGAGTGCCCTTGTTGCCAGTCAGGGGCAGCGTTGACACCTGGTTGTCCCATCTTGCACCTTCTTGATTTAAGAATTCATGTTTCTCTGTTGGTGCTTCTAGTTCATGTTTTGATAAGGCCTTCTGAGTTGCTAGAGAGTACGTTTGGAAGCTGCCACGCCACAAGGAGTTCATCACATGGAGCACCAGAAGAAGAGGCTTTTCTGTGACCGAAACTTGGTGACAGTGATGTTTAAACTGGTTCTTGCAACAACAGCCCACAACAGAAGAGACTGGTTAACCGGAAGAGTGTTAATTATAGGCAGGGGGAGGTGCCTTCTGATCTGAACTGTGACAATGTTGCACGTAACCCTCTTCTGACCACCATCTTTGCACGAACAGGATGTGGCATGGTGGAAGTGACCACAAACAGCCGAGAAAGGGGGTGGAATAAGGGATTTGGACTGGGTTGCAGTGGTCTAAGCCCTGCTAATTTGGGCCAGTTTTTAATTTCCCAAATGTTTTGCCAAATAACAGGAATTAGTCCATTACTGGGTGTTTATATTAAGGATCCAGTTTTCAAGCACAAAGGGAAAGTTGTGATAGTATGTATATAAGTGAAAACATTGCCTGGGTTCACATAACACGGTAAGCTTTTGTGTGTTGGCTGTGCATTTTCGCCCTTTGCTTCTACCACATAGGTCATGTATGAACTTGATGCTCTGTGATCATCCCAACCGCACGAAGGGGCCGATTTCCTCCCCTTCCACCTCCCAAAGAGTAAGGGACATCAGGCATCCTCAGGGAGTGCCTGTCTCTACATCATCTTCATGGTAGAGGGGAGGAGGGTGTTCTGTTCATCCATCACATGAAGACCTGAGAAGTTGTGTGAACTGGCACATTCAACCCAGGCTGGGGAAAAAACAACAACACAGTGACTGATGCCACAGTCATAAGCTTATCATGTCTTTAGCAATGCGGCTGTATTAGCCACACATCACATGCTGCAGTGTTGACACAGGAGGGATGCCACTGCTGAACAATCTTGTGTACTGAGGAAGCACGTCTTGGGACCAGCTTATCTGATGGCTGGGAACATAATCGGGCAGGGAAATTTTTGGACCTAGAGTGCCACTGGAATGAAGGCTCCACCATAGTTTCAGATGCGAGATTGGCCCTCCTGGCTGTCTCAATACCATATCTGAGACCTTTCTTTTTCTTCTGGACAGCTGGGGAGACGGGACATCCCTCAGAGGGCTGAATGTGGCCCAGGGCATCAATTACTGACCCTCTGCTTCAGTGAATCAGAAATTAGGGAAGGCAGTGGCCTAGCAGAGGTAAGGAAGCATGCCTGAGCACAGCAGCATAGCTAAGGGGGGCATGGGGGTCATTTGCCTCAGGTGTCATGCCTGGGGGGGTAGCAAGGGAGTGCCTTTTGGCCTCAGCAGACCTGCCTCAGAAGGCCTGCGTAAGGCACTTCCGTTCTCTGTTGAAAACTGGATGTGCCTTTCTAAGACCTTCTGAGGGGGGCCTTAACAAAAAAGTTTGTGGCCCCAGATGGCATAGCTACGTCACTGCCTGAGTATTTCAGGGTAGCTCTCACCTCATATGGGGCAATAGCTTTAGTCAGAGGAGGGGGTCAGATGTTTGTTTCTACTTTAAAACATTTCTATACTGCTTTCTCATATGACTTTCAGGAGTGGTTCACAGATCTAAGAAAAATGAACAGAATAACCATTAAATAAGTCCATCAATAGTAAAAATAATATAAACCAGCTCAGCAGTGAGACTCAGAAAGAAAAGGTTTCCATGTCATCACCTGAGCTTGGTTTAGTTGAGGTGAGGCCTTCTGTCTTCACAGACGGGGTCAGAATCACGGGCACTGGTACTGCTCAGACTTATTAGAAGGTCAGCCAATCCAGAGCCAGCACTGCCATCATAGCTTTCCTTACTGCGGAATTGGACTGAGCCAGGCAAAGCAAAGCACTCTCAACCCAGACAGTGTGGAAATGGAGAGCTTGCCCCAGAGTCTCTGCATATGATGGTAGCTTAGGGAGTTCTGGGGTACCTTGCACCCCCGCTCCATATGGACCTCACTGGCCATGCACTTGTCCCACGCTCCTCCCAGAATTAAATGGTTCTCCTCAGCCAGAAGTGTTCAAGAGCCAGGTCAAGACCAAGCTGGGTGAAAGCAGTAGCATAGCTACGGAGGAGGGGTGGCGCGGTAAGTATGGCAAGCGCTGCAATGCGCCATGTAAGCAGCTCCTCCCACTCACCGTCCGAGCTGTTCTTTGCAATGACAGCACCTTCTTGAAGGTGAGCCTAGGTTTCAGGTGGGTCCCGACTCCTGACTGACTAAAGACCACTGTCCTCAGTCAAGTTGTCCAAGGGCCCAAGGAACTGAAGCCAGCCTTGTTCATGGTTTAGCACAGATATACCTCAATGGGGGGGGGGAACATCTAAACCCTGATAATTGTGGTAACACAAAAGCAGTGAATTGCATGAATTTCTCAGAGCCCCTCCACTTAGCCACCAGTCTCCATCTTCTCTCTACATCCTGCTAAGCAGCTTCCAATTCATATATGCATAGAATTCCAGAGCATTTCTCTGGGACTAATAAGCAATAGGCTGATTTTCCCCATCCTCACCTGCCCAAAGGTTACTGGCTCTGATCCAGTGGTTGCGCGGGCCACTAAGTCATACGGAACAAGCGGTGGCCCTGGATGCATGCTCTCAAGGAAATGCATTCAGGTGCTTCAATGAGGCCTTGGTCAGCGTCTATCTGCATCCATGCCGACTATGGGAGCGGAAGGCTGCTTATGAATATGGGTCTCTCTTGCTGGATGGGGGTGATTGGATTTAAAGAGTTCACCCGATGCAGCGAGTCGTGGTAAGGTTCAACCTCACTGGGAGTGTTGAAATTCAGGGAAGGTGGATCCTTATAATTGGTTCTTTTTTTTCTTTTTCTTTTATCTTTTGTAAAGTAGATAGATCTGGCAGCTGTAGCCTGAAACAGTATTGTGTTCAATCTTGCATACCAGTTACTAAACTGCTATATTCTGTATTCTATATTATAGACTTTTGTATGAAGAGAATAATGATGATGATGATGATGATGATGATCATGCAGCTATAGGTACATTATAATCTTTAGTGTGATTGAAATAAAATGTACTAGACAGTATTACTCAAAATAATGATGAGTGTATTGATTTTTCTTTTTGTATTTATGCCTTATAAATAAAATGGTTATATACACAATGAAAGGGTACTGTGAAAAAATCAGTGAAATCAAATGACCATTGGAACTGATCCAACTTTTCTTACCCAGCCAGAAGGGTCACTTCCAATCCTGCTAAAGTTAGTTGTGTTAATGTCACATTGAAACTAAACTGTTGAGATTAGAGCTCATCCAAATGCACTCCCTCCCATTTGTCCAACCTGTAAAGTGAGGAACTGTTTCAGGGATATTTGGAGGGTTGGGGTACAATTTGGGGACAGGAGGGCAAATTTACCCACAACCGTTTTGTGCTCTTCCCAGTGGTCACCATTTTGTTTCCCCCCATAATGCCCCTCTTTGTAATGTTATGTCATCATATTGCTTCATAAGCTCCGCTGGCAGCTGTCATTTTTCCTGAGAATTTCTTTGCCAACTATACTACAGGACGATATAGTGTTGTCCAGAAAGCATTAGGTAGAAAACCAGATTTTGGCCACCGGTTGTTGGGAACCAGGAGGAATGCATCAGAGACCTCTTCTCTCAGTGCCTCCAAAGGAAGACAAAAGGGATTAGTGTCTCCCCCCACTCCCCTATTCAAAGTTTGTAGGGTCAGACTTTTGACCCAGCATTGATCACAACTGACTTCAGCCCCATTGCTCAAATAAGGCATTAGTCATGCCTAACTCCAGCTGGATTGGGTCCATCAAATTGTTCTGGTTTACTTACATGGGTAAGGAAGGGAGGATGAATGGATACTTCCTAGGTTCGTGGATTTTTTTTTTAAATTTAACTAGGGCATTTGGTTACTGTCCAATGTAATGATGCCTTCCTTTTCTAAAGCTACTGTACAATGTGGCCTTTTAGTTCATTAAAATATCATAACAAACAAACTTGGAAAAATTGTCTGCGTCCTTTGAAGCCCGCCTAATGAAACAGAAATATTAATTTATCACTCTGCCACAATTTCTGTTCCAAGGGACATCAGGATGGTGCTGTAGCATGAACAGTGGAAGGCTGGATCATGGTGAGTTCTATCTTGTCTCGGCAGGGATTTTCATGAGATTTGCATCGTGGAAGTTAAAAGGTAGCAGAGGCTGAATAATAGGTGCTTGCTGAGCGATTTGCAGAGGTTCAAGAGAGGTCACTTCTCAGATTGTCATCTAAACATTCCGTTCCATTTTGTGGTGGAATTATGTCAGGCCAGAGCCAGTAGGAAAAGTCCCATGCACACTTCTTCAGTCACTGCCTGCAATAAGTATCTGAAAGCTGTTCAGCAGAAGACACTCACCCACTGGCAGCTGAGGCCGTTTCCATAAATTTGCTCTGTGAACTGGATGCCATGCCTCTGGTTCCTTCATGCACCTGGAAGTGTAAGATGGCATGCTGATGTATCAGATACTGGCTACCAGGGATGTACTGGAACCCCCCACTGGACTGGAGTCCCTGCCTCCCCATGTTGGGATGCATGTCAGATTTTTCATTCACACTGCCCTAATGTTCCCACTTTGTCTGCCATCAGCGATGTGCTGAAGTCCGTTAATTTTCAACGACCTTTTTTCATTTCATTGATGTGAACAGTTTGCTCCGCTGTTATTTGAGTTAGTACAGCAGTACAGAAAGTGACTTGTTCCGTACAAACTCCCAGCGATGACTTGGAAAAGGAAGTAAGGAGGAGAGTGGTAGCTAGACTGTCTCATACTCTAGCACACCACTCTCCTCTCCTCTGCATGTTCTGCTCCATCCCTCTTTTTCCAAGCCAAGAAGTGGGAGGAACAGAGGCCAGCACATCACCAGATGGAGGGGGCAACATTTGGCCAGTGCCTGAGGCACGAGGAAGTTTTGGCCTTCACATGAACTGAGGTGGGCATTGCATCACAAGTCCCTCACTGACTCCTCGTTTTAAGCACCGGTATAAACACATGGGTGTGAGCTTTCTAATGAATTAGGGCTGCTCCCTTATTGCCTTGATTAGCTGCACTTGTTAGGCAGCAGCTGTCTGGCAATAAAACAAAAAACACTCCCCCAAGAGGACAGTATTTAGAGGCTTCCAACCCTTTGCTAAGTGATCCAAGGATTTCTCAATCTTGCTGTTGCTGCTGGCAGATGCTGTCAACTTGCTTGTTTATGGTAGATATTTAGTACTCATCAGGGTGGTTCTGCAGAGCACATGCAGAAGGATACCAAGTTGAGACCATGTCATCTCCAAGGAGAGCTGGGAAAGGACTGTCCAAAACCTCAGAGACTTGTTGCCAGCCAGCCAGTCAGGCTTGACAATACTGGGCTGTAGTGACCAATGAGCTCACACAGCTTCACACTCCATCTTTGTTGCTGAATACCGGCAGACCCAGACAATATGCATTGCCCATAATTCCTGTTCCTACTTAAACTGCAGCTTATACACTAACCAGTCATGTCATAACCAGCTGCTACTCAAAACCCACCACCACCAAATACACACTCATCAAACTTATTGACAATGATTAAACCTTCCGATTAGCTATTTCCCCCCCCCCTTATCTCTGGTCCCCAAAGACAATTTGAATAAAAACAGCTTTGACACTTAAAGAAACAGGCTCAAGCTTTGGTAAGTCTTTGGGGAAGAAAAATTCAACAGTTCAGGACTCACTAACATCAGTATCTTCAGATGGACCATGTGCGACTCTAATAGAACTATACAGGTCCAGCCTATTTATACACCAATTTTTTTACACACAGATTTGACTCAACACAAATGGCCCCTGCAAATGAGAAGGAATGTGCTGATCCCTGGAGAAGGGGAAAAATGCATCCCTTTAAAATCAGTTTTAAAAACTGAACAGTCCTTTAACAACAGCCTCCTTAATGTGTGTGTGAGAGAGAGGGTAGCAGGCTGACAATCCATCAATCCTTCTCTCTCCTGCGGACCCCTCCCTTCCCCCAGCACATGAAAGAAAGGTGATCATTTTGCATTGGTGAAGGGAGGGGCTGAGTGAAGTGCTGATGGATTGTCTTCTTAATGACTCTTATCTTAGAGTCAAAAGGTCAGCAAGGCTGTTTTTCAATCACTGGAGCAAAGAAACTGTTTTTTAAATTGATTTGCTATAGTGCGTTTTTTTTAATCCACATGAGTGCTTGGAAGGGAACCCAAGGAAGGGAATAATTAGTCTCAACCTGTATAGTGAATGTTAAACTCACACAAGCCCTGTTGAAACAATGAATGTAGTAGGTTTTTTTGACACAGTGCAGGCACTATCATCACCTTCAGAGTTCTGGCATAATCCTATCTTGTCTCTGTAACAGCAGAGCAAATACTCTTCCGAGCAGATTCTCACAAATGTGCCATAAAGTCTGCTGTGACAGTGCACTGACTAGACCCACCAGCAGGAAGGCCTGTGCTGGCACTAGTGTAAGGAGTGCACACCAGGTACATTCTGAGCTGAGCAGCTCAGGAGCAGAGGAAGTGGCATAGCTAGAGGGGTGCAAAGCACTAAGTTTTGCAGGGAGCCTCACCGTAACATGCAAGCAGCCACTCCCCTTCACAGCCATTCCAAGCAGGGGGAGAAAATCAGAGGTATTTGCTTCTGTTTTGCTCCCCCCACCCAGAATGGCTCTGAAGGGGAGGGGGAGGGACTGCTTGCAAGTTACGGCGAGGCTCCCTGCAAAACTTAGTGCTTTGCACCCCTCTAGCTACGCCACTGGACAGAGGAAGGGAGGGGAGCAGTGGAATGGGGCAGGAGGGAGTGTGGCGGTGGGGGGGAGAGTAGATCAGGCCAGGAGGGGGCAGAATTGGCAGGTGCAGTACCCTATCCCCATTCTAGGACCTGATCCGCCAATACAGGGCAATGTGGACTTTACTTAGCACAATAGGCAGCTTCCCTGCTCTGCTTTCAAATGGACAGGAGCAGGATCATGAGAACCCAGCGTCCTCTGCTCCTGTTTGTTGCAAACAAAAGAAGTCATGCTGAAGATTCCAGTCAGGAACCCTGATGTCACGCATAGTTTGTTTGGTCCTGAGGACAGCCCTGTCCAGCAGTATGTCCCAAGAGCCACCAATCACTGTGTCCAATCTCTGCATGAACAGATGTCTGCAGGGACTTTGCAGCTTTCTCTCACCTGGAAGGAAAGTCCTGCATGCAAATTCCTAGGACTGAGATCTTCCTGTCCTCCAGTCACAGGGATAAAACCAATAGAAGACTTGCACACATTTAAGAACCAATTACAGATCTCCAAAGCAAGCATCTAGAAAAGCATGATGGCAATTAAGGTGCTGCTGCTACCTTGCTTGAAAAATGATTCAGCAGTGGCTCTAAATAGGTTGCTGTAATCAAATCAAGTCCACAGTGATGACTCAAGGTGTGCTTTGCGGTTTTGGCTAACCTTGAGATCAGCGTAATGACCGTCATCTCAATGGGGAAGTATACTTTGCACTGGATACATCTGGTAAACTTGGTGACGGCAAACTAGTTAGAGATGTGCATTCAATTTGAAACCTACAGTACTAGCAGACAGGACTCTGTGTGTGCGTGCCATTCAGTAGAAGCACTGTAAACGTGCAGAATGAGGTATTGGATGGAGAATCCAGCATCCTGAGAATTTCCACTTTCAATGTAAAAGCACACACCCAAGAGTCTAGTCCTTATGGTTGTCTACTTGAATGAAAGCGTGTGGGCAATGCCTACTAAATCTCAGAAGCCAAAGAAGCAGCAAAATACGATGCCCAGGAGTTGGAGTTAGGGTTCCAGTGCCTTGCAGAATACTTTGTTCCTTTGTTTCAGTCTGAGGACATAGGTTACAACCATCCTGTAAGAGCTAAGCAGATCTAAGTCTGGTCAATACCTGGATGCGTGACCACTTCAGAACCTCTTAAATGCCACCTGTAATTTCATCATGGAGAAAGCAAGAGCTAAAATAATTAGAAATATCAGAATAATTATAATGACATGAAGGAATAAGAGGAATCCTATACATCTGCAAAATCAAGAAGTTGCAGAATGCAGGATTGGCTGAACACAGAATTATAATGGTATTTTTTTGTCTGGGGAGCACATAGACTTGATCACATGATACCTGCATCAAAGAAGCATCTCATTCATTCAACCTGCACCAGCAGGACTGGGGGCTGACACCAGTATAGCAACCAGTTTAAATGTTGCTATAAGCTCCCGATCTGCCTCCCTCTGTTTCCTGATTTCGTGAAGGCTCAATTTCATCACCTAATCATACTAAGGTTATTTTCCAATCACTTTGCCCTAGTAAATCCCCCAAATTCTGACTGAGATACAACTACTCTCAGCCATTCACCATAAAGGGATTTGCATAATTATGACACCCTTGCTTCTCAACTCCTGTGCAACGACAGTGGAAATCCATCCTGGTTGGCTAATGTAGGTTTCCTGATCTAATTGGCTGTCATAATCCGTCTCCTCCAACTGGTTCCATTTTTACCTTTTTCCCCCAAAAAGCTGTTTTCCTTCCAGCCGCAGAGAAATCAGTTTTCATTCCCTGCAGCTTAGATAGAAAGCTTAAAAAGTTATACAGAGTGGAAGCAAATCCATTTTGCCTTGCTCTTTTGTGTCTGTCTGTGTGCTCCATTGTTGATCTCATGGAAAGTGGCAAAAGAAACTGCAGCAGATTATAATATGAACTGAAAGAGACACAAGGTAAACTGCTACCTGCTGCAGGAATACCTGTATGCTTCCATTCTGCTTTGGATGCATATTTGTGAATAAAGCAAATATTGTATTCCAAAGACATCATAAATCTCCAGCACTCTCCCCACCAAAGGACATTAAACCTTGAGTGGTACCCCTGGAATTTCTCACTACTTGGAAGTAGGGAATGTGTAAACCAACAATTTTCAACTTTTTTATCTCATGGCACACTGTCAAGGCACTAAAGTTGTTAAGGCACACGGTCAGTTTTTTTGACAATTGACAAGGCACACACCACACACACACTTACATATATAAATAAAGGCCTCCACAGCTACTAATCTTTCCTCTTGAGGAACATGAATGGGGGCAATGGAAATGAACTGACATCCTCACATTTTATGGACATTTTTTGGACATACAAGTGAAATATTTCAATTTTGATTCAGCAAAAAAAAAAAAAAAAAGTGTGCCACATCCATCAAAAGTGTGAAAAACTTTGTGATAAGCTGCAGTTTTATATGCACTTACATGAGAGTAAGCCCCATTAAATTCATTGGGATTTACTCCTCAGTAAATATGCCTAGAATTGGGCTGTGACTGTAGGTGATGGCTGAACATCAGCACATTGGGATGTGTCTGAGAAGTGTACAAACGGAATAGTAACAGAACAGTCCTTAGCAGGTAAATATAGAATAAAAATGAGATGGCTGTTAGTAGGGCAAAGCTCCCCAGATAACAACATTTCACATGAGACAATCCATCTGTGTCCGCTTTTTGTGCAAATACTATTTAAAGATTTTCAGTTTGCTCCGGCATCTTTTCTTCCAGAGTGGATTCTCTTGATTCAGCAAAAATCACAGGACTGTTTTGTTTTCCTGCGTCTATTTTTTATTGGGGGGGGGGGGGGAACAGTCTGAACATTGCACCAGGTTCTTCAATTTTCAGTAGTAATAAAAACCCCAGTCTCGACTGTGGTCATTACTAGAGAAACCCTCATCATTCCATCAAGATCTGAAAATCTCTGCCTAACATCGTGTAGTTAAACCAGACAGCTGTTGAAGCAAAGTTGTACTCAAGATGAGAAAGTTGAAGCAGATTTGAGAAGGCAGGCCCAGCTGGAGAAAAGGGAGGACAAAAGAAACACAATATTCAGAAAAGAGGGATAGTAGTCGGGGCATAGTTTGTTGGGAACCTTCAGTCTCGAAAGACTATGGTATAAGCCTACAGCCCCCAGTATTCCCATGCGGTCTCCCATCCAAGTACTAACCAGACCTGACCCTGCTTAGCTTCCAAGGTCATGGTAAAAGCCTACAGCGCCCGGTATTCCCAGGCGGTCTCCCATCCAAGTACTAACCAGGCCTGACCCTGCTTAGCTTCCGAGATCATGGTATAAGCCTACAGCACCCGGTATTCCCAGGCGGTCTCCCATCCAAGTACTAACCAGGCCTGACTCTGCTTAGCTTCCGAGATCAGATGAGATCTGGCATGTGCAGGGTAACAGTTGCTACCTAAGAGATTGCAGAATCTGCTCTGGAGTTGCACAGAAAAGTCACGTACAGTACTATGGAGAGGCAGGATGGTGTAGTGGCTTGAGAGTTGGACTTAGACAGGAAGATTCAGGTCCAAATCTCCACTCAACCATGAAGTTTCCTGGGTGACCTTGGGCAAATCTCTCTCTCTCTCTCTCTCTCTCTCTCTCTCTCTCTCTCTCTCTCTCTCTCTCTCTCTCTCTCTCTCTCTCTCTCTCTGCCTCACCTACCTCACAGGGTTGGGTAGGAAGACATCTCAGCCTCCCACAGGTGAAAGAGCATATGATGCAAGTCAACCACCAGCCTGTGTTTGTCCAAAAGCAACACTAAACTTCCCCTGATGAAACGGCATTATATCGAGTCATGCCATGGATCTGTCTCAGGAGTGGCTACACTGACCAGCAGTAGCTCTCCAGTGTTCCAGACCAGGCCTCTTCCCAAGCCTGCCTACTTGTTAAATGCCAGGGATTGAATCTGGGACAGTGAGCATGCACGGCCCATCTCGGCCAGCACCCTGTTTCCCCTGATGGCCTACCATTTGCCTCTGGGAAACCTACTTGGAGGCATACTTGTGTTGCTGAAAGTGAGGCAGTGAGGCTTTCTGCCTCAGAATGTGTAGTCGAAGTTGACAGACTTGTTTTCCCATCAGAATGGTGAAAGAAAATGTGTCAGAATGCAGTGGTCTGGGCGTCCAACTGGAAATCTTTCTGTGTTGACAAGAAACCCTCATTCTGGCCCAAATCCCACTTAGGCATGGCATTCAGATGTCATAACTGCAAAAGAGGACAGGGCACTCCAAAATGTAGGACATCTAAGAATAATGGAGGATATGACAAAATAAAAGCTAAAACACTTGTGTATTTATGTGGTCAATTTAAACATATTACTTATTATTAAAACTCTATTACATATAATTTATTAATTACAAGAAATCTATGCTCTGCCTGCTCAAAGGGAAAAGGAGATTTAAGTTCTTTTCCAGGACATGAGGCTAAAAAAGAGGGCATGTCCTGGAAAAAGAGGACATCTGGTCATCCTGGGGAGGGATAGAATCACTTCTGCTCCCCCCCCCCCCCACACACATCCAGACATCCAGATTGCTGGGTGCTTTGACAGTTTTCCTAGATACTGATCTCAGCTCCACCGCTGACAACAAAAAAATAATAATTAGATTCATAATTACCTGTGTGATGGCATTGTTCCCCACCAACCTGACCCAGATCTTGGCTTCAATCTCCTCCTTGAAGGTATCTGCTCCCTCCTGACATGCTGGCTGCAGCTCGTCCTTCCTAGCTTGGTCCTGTCTTGATGATTGAATGAGACAAGCTGCCGGGCATTTCTTTGCCAGTTCCGCACAGTCTATACACACCCCAACCTTTGCACGCAGTGGGTTTTTTTTTTTAATAACACCACTAAAATTGCATTTCCCCTTCATGTGTCTACTTGGATACTCAGCAAACCCAAAAAGTCAGTGAATACTTTTATTAAGGTCTGACTCACTGAGAAAATGGCATTGAGGTCATGTTGCAAAAACAAGTGCCTAGAAGAGAGGCTATTTTGTTCTTGAGGGTCTGCATTCCCCCCCCCCCCCAACTTGGGTAGTAAATGTACATCTTTAAAAAAAATTCTCCATGGTCTAGGATAGCGGTTTTCAACCCCTGTGCCATAGCACATTGGTGTGCCACAAACCGTCTGCAGGAGTGTCATGGGAATTTGGGGGGAGGATCATATATTGGTAGGATCAGTGGGTGATGTGAATCCCCTGGCCGGTAGTGCAGTGTGCCTTTCCATTGTCAAAAAACTGATGGTGTGCCTTGACAATTTTAGTATTGTCAGTACTCTGTGGGATGAAAAAGACTGAAAATTGCTGGTCTCTGTAGCATGGATACAACAGACCAGGAGCCATTCACCAGGGTTCATTCTGTCCTACCAGGAGTTTCAGGGATAGAAACTTCTAAATGCACATCATGTACTCTGTGGCTGTGCTACAGCCCTTAGCTAGCTTGAATGAAATGGAAAAAGAATGAGTACATTTTTGGAGAAATCTTAACTTAGCATGAATGTTCCCTCCAGCACTGAGGACAATAAATATCTCTGTAGACCTACCATAGGGACGATCCCTGCTCCTCTAGAACAGATTGACACTTGCAAGAGAAGTCCTGAACCGGATATCATCATTTGCCACAAATGTGTTTATTTTTACCACTGTTGGCTTTGGCCCAGCCACACTAAAACCTGGAGATTGGCTCAGCCTCAGCTGTTAACGCTAGCCATTAACTCACGGCTGCCGCACAGAGACTGCCAAGTTCATCTCCGAAGTGACAAGTGGGAGCCTTGACTGTGAATGCTACAGAACCATAAAGCAGATTAACAGTGAGATAGATGGCTCAGGAACGGATCCCAACCATCTTTTGTTCCTCATAAGGGGAAAATTCAGAACCGCCGTTTCCAGTTGCTATGATACTGGAATTTGTTTATTATTATAATTTTTTTAAAAAACAAACCAAAATGCCATGTGTTCAAGAGGTCAAAAAAGTACAAATGGAGATATTAGGTATGAAGACACCACATTGTTGTGAAAGCAAAACGCTTCAGATTTAGGCTGATCTAGACCCTGGAAACCAATGGGAAGAAATCAACTTATTATCATTGTATATTTCAGCTAAACTGAAGTATGTGCTCACTGAAGGCAATGGGGTTTGAAATAGCTCAGTTGTGCTTAAGATAAAGTCCTTGTGTTGGATGGAACAAAGTTGCATCTTGAGGAGCTGAGCAGGCTTCATGTCAAATTTTGGATATGATGCAGCCATAGCCATTCAGGGCATGACACCAAGAGAGGTAGAGAAGAGACTGAAAATCTGGCATTTGAATGAGGGAAGAAATGCCAGGAAAGAGTCAAAGAAGAACTCTTGGATGCATTCACACAAACATGCTTTATAAAGATGTGGAACTATTGTGTAGTCCTGTGTAGGGGCAGGAGGTCTGGTCTAGAGGGTAGAGCCTCCGTCTGCCTGAAGATAACATCCACAAGGTCGCCAGTTCGAGGCCACCAGCACCGTGCGACCTTGAAGCAGCTGACAAGCTGAAGCCGAGCAATTCCATCTGCTCTGAGCGTGGGAGGAAGGAGGCCAGAATGTGAAGCCAGGTCGGAATGAAACACCTGAATGTAGTCGTTCTTGAAAGAAAGAACCTTCTTTGAAATTGTAAAAATCCCTATTTAATAGGGATTTAATAAAGCCTGCCTATGTAAACCGCCTTGAATAAAGTCTTGAATAAAGACCAAGAAAGGCGGTATATAAATACCTGTTGTTGTTGTTATTATTATTATTATTATTATTATTATTATTATTATTATTATTAGTCTGCCCAAGACCTCCCAGCACCTGAAGTGATGCACCAAAAGCCACCCTCCCGTACCTGGCGGCAAGCCCACCATCACTCCTCCCCCCCCCACTTTGAAAATGGAGAAGGGAGAAGAAAGTGTAGTTTGGGGGAAGAGGAAAGTGATGGTCTAGACCAGTGTTTCACAAACTGTGGGTCGGGACCCACGAGGTGGGTCACGAGTCAATTTCAGGTGGGTCCTCATTCATTTCAATATTTTATTTCTAATAGACTTGATGCTACAATGATATGTGACTGCATTTGGGGAAGTGTTACAGACCTGTACTTTTAACAAGCTACTGTGTATATTCTTTTAACAATGATAGTCAATGGGACTTACTCCTGGGTAAGTGTGGGTAGGATTGCAGCCTAGGATTGTGAAAAGTTTTCCTGCTTGTTGATGTCACTTCTGCTCATGACATTACTTCCGGTGGGTCCTGACAGATTCTCATTCTGAAAAGCGGGTCCCGGTGCTAAATGTGTGAGAACCACTGGTCTAGACACTAGAACATGGGTGTCAAACTTGTTTCATGCAGAGTGCTGAAGTTAGCATTCATGACTGCTGCTGGGGGCTGGAAAGGACATCATTAAGCAGATGATGGCCAGAAATAAGCACTTTGTTCTCACACAGAAACTCATTAGCTGAAAATGAGAGAAGAGAAAATGTGCAACTTTTCTTCATATTTTCAAGATATAAGAAAGCCTAATTATCATGCTGGGAGAACCCAATTATAACGGACTGGATACATTGCTTCCGGGGCCGCATTCGGCCCATGGGCCTTATGTTTGAGACCCCTGCAGTAGAGCACTTCTGACACTATAGCCCACCACTCTTTTTTCCTCTTCTCTGCACTCCCTCTTCTGTTCCACCACCTTCTTGCCTTTTGAATCCAGTAAGACACGTATCTCCCCCCTTTCCTCCTCCCAACAATCCTGGGAGGTAGGTTAGAGTGATGCTCCAATCCAAAGGTGTTACCAAAAAGGGCTGTTACGTTTAAGGGAGTTATTATATTACCCTTTTGGAAACTTTAGGACCATAGGCTGGATAGCAAGACAGCATAAAGCAAAGAAATCCCTTGTTTAGCTTAAAGAGGAGACTGGGAGGAAGGTAACTTTCAATCAAAGGATTATATTTTTATTGCAAAAACACACAAAGGTAAACATAATACACATGGAAAATGGTAAGTATATGTCTACTTGAATCCTAGTACTTGGACACAGTGCACCTAGCTTTATGATGGCTGCATGTGTTATGTATCTGGTGTATCCGATAAGGAATCCGAAAAGGATAGGTTGTAGGGAAGGATTTTAGGGGTCCCTGGTCTGCCTAACCCCATTTGCTAACTAAAGATGGGGGAAGAAGGGGAGAAATAGGTAGGATGGAAGGGAGAGAGTTATAGACGCAAGATATATTTACCTGTCCCGGGGAGCAGTTGGATGGGAAAGAGTCCTAGGAAGGACCACTCCCTTGGGAGGGCAGCCAGAGAGAGAGACCATGTGGCCAGAGCTTCCTCTTAAAGGGTTATGGCTGACCTAGAATGACCCGGAAGTATCCTACAGCTGTCCTAGATGCGCATGCTCAGTACACACAATGGTACACGTGGAGTATGTAAGAAAGACATGATGAACCAGAAGTCAGCTTACCAGCCAGGCTGACCTTCTGGGGGGGGGGGGTAGCTTGCTTCCTGTTGCTAGTGGACTTTGGAGTCAGGATGTAGCTTGATTTAGTTAACAATAGGTGATAGACTTTACTGCCAAAGTCCTCCTCCTTTAAGGGGTTTGCATATGCGTGATTGGATCAGGAGGCACATTGATTAGGTTAAAACAATACACATATAGAGACATTTGCTTGTCCCTAGAGAAAGGAGCTCCATACCATAGTCTTTTGAGACTGAAGGTTGCCAACAACATGAGAAATGAGTGAGCTTATGATTTGACTCTTTTGTGGCCTGTAAGAGAAGTTTTAAGCCTGCATTTTAGTCCAAAATACATAACCAGATATCAAAACACAACTTGGAAGGGAAAAGGGGATTTTCACGTAACAAAGGGGGATGAATGGCAGTGGACCTAGCACTCTGTCGCCATAAGTTGCTCTTGCTATGGAGCCACCAGCATAAACAGCTGGACGCTCCGTGCATGCGCCAGAACCACCAGGAAGCTCTGCCGGTGCAGATAAGGTGGCAGCGAGGACAGTTCATGGGCAGTTTGGGGTGGGGAGCGGGCCAAACCAGCAGGTGGTTCAAAGGTGAGGAGGGGTGGGTCTCAATGGCAGCTGTGCACACCGGAGCCTGCCCCCACATTCCCATCTATCCTGCCATCTAAAAGCAGTAGCTAAGGGGAGCCAGAGGTCCTATCTCCCCTCCCCCCATGATCTGAGCACTGCTCCTGACCAGGAATTCTCAGGGTTTCTTGCCAGCGTATCAGCACTCTTGGACTTCATTCATTCCCTGGATTCCAATTTACGGTTGCTCTGAGTTTTCATGGAGGGCCCGGAAACAAGCCGCGCAAGGCGCATCCACTCGTCCATCGGTTAAGCACCAATGACACGCACCAGGGATGTTCAAAGCACAGCAGGTGCTGCAGGGACTCTGCTTTCTTGGCCTCTCCCCCCCACCCCATTGTACTGCTTCCCAATGGTTTTTGTTTGAACGGAAAGATCTCTCGGGGAGGGGGAAGAGTCGGTGCACCCTCGAGACTGCAGAGCAGAAAAGAGTAGCTGATGAAAAGGAGTCAGAAAGAGGCTGCTCACTCGGACTGGCCTCAGTCAGGAGAGGAATCCTGCAGCCCTTGCGTGGAGGCTCTGTAGGTGAGATTGCACCATCTTTCCTTTCCTTTGAGCCGTTCCTTTGAGCAGTCTGGCAAAGGAGGGGGTTCTGCCCTCCTCGCTCACTCCCAGCCCTTCAGAACGCAACTGGAGGGTGCTCTGAGTTTGGGGGGGGAGGCTGTGCACAGCCTCTCCGAGCCTCAGAAGGTCTTCTAAGGCCCCTGGGAGGCCTAAGGTCACTTCCGGTTTTTCGGAAAACTGGAATTTTAAGACCTTAGATGGGTCTTCTGACTTTCGGGGAGTGTGAGAGGGAAAGACCTGTGACCCCCCCTCAGCTATGCTACTGATTCATGCTACAGTCAGATGCATAGGAACTAGACTCCCAGGTTTTCATTGCAAAACGGGAAACGACCACTTTTTAAAAACTATTTTCTGCAGTTTGGAGGCTTGGGGAGCCCCACAACAGGGTCTGCAGGCTCCCTGGACCCCCAGGAGCCCAGTAAAAAAACAAAAAAACTTGTGCCCTCAGCCCAAGTGGCATGATCATAGCATGATTACAATCGTAGCACCACTACATAGTGCCACCTTGAGGAGTGTCACTGCCTTCACCCTCTCCCACAGGAACTTACAGCAGTTCCCAAACTCCCAGAGAAAATTGCCAATAATTTTGTCTCTTATTGTACAGGTAAAGCAAATGAACAGATGAAGAAACACATCGATAAAGCAGCTACCATGTTTTCCAGACTCACAAAGAGTCTGGTCCAACAAGAAGCTATCGGAACATACCAAGATCCAGGTCTACAGAGCTTGCGTCCTGAGTACACTTCAGTACTGCAGCGAGTCATGGACTCTTCGCTCACAACAGGAGAGGAAACTGAACGCTTTCCACATGCGCTGCCTCCGACGCATCCTCGGCATCACCTGGCAGGACAAAGTTCCAAACAACACAGTCCTGGAACGAGCTGGAATCCCCAGCATGTATGCACTGCTGAAACAGAGACGCCTGCGTTGGCTTGGTCATGTCGTGAGAATGGATGATGGCCGGATCCCAAAGGATCTCCTCTATGGAGAACTCGTGCAAGGAAAGTGCCCTACAGGTAGACCACAGCTGCGATACAAGGACATCTGCAAGAGGGATCTGATGGCCTTAGGAGTGGACCTCAACAGGTGGGAAACCCTGGCCTCTGAGCGGCCCACTTGGAGGCAGGCTGTGCAGCATAGCCTTTCTCAGTTTGAAGAGACACTTGGCCAACAGTCTGAGGCAAAGAGGCAAAGAAGGAAGGCCCATAGCCAGGGAGACAGACTGCACTTGCTCCCGGTGTGGAAGGGATTATCACTCCCGAATTGGCCTTTTCATCCACACTAGACGCTGTGCCAGAACCACCATCCAGAGCGCGATACCATAGTCTTTCGAGACTGAAGGTTGCCAACAAACTATTGTATAGGTGCTTGTACCACCACAAGGTAGGTATTGGCAACCTTCAGTCTCGAAAGACTATGGTATCGCGCTCTGAAAGGTGGTTCTGGCACAGCGTCTAGTGTGGCTGAAAAGGCCAATCCGGGAGTGACAATCCCTTCCACACCGGGAGCAAGTGCAGTCTGTCCCTGGTCTGTCTCCCTGGCTATGGGCCTTCCTTCTTTGCCTCTTAGCCTCAGACTGTTGGCAAAGTGTCTCTTCAAACTGGGAAAGGCCATGCTGCAAAGCCTGCCTCCAAGTGGGCCGCTCAGAGGCCAGGGTTTCCCACTTGTTGAGGTCCATCCCTAAGGCCTTCAGATCCCTCTTGCAGATGAGTGGAAAGCGCTCAGTACCACAAGGTACATTTTGTATATCAGGCAACAAAATGTCTTGGGCTGTCCTATCACCTCCATGGCTACCCAGGGCCTATGGAAACATCAGAGTTTGCCAACACTTGAACCCAGTGCAGTTCATAAAACACCTTCTCTGATGCTCTCTCAGTATTTGAAAGGGCAGTAACTCCCAGAGAGTTTAGGAACTGCTGCCTTCTCGGGTTCCAGGGCCCCTTTGTCAAACAAGGATGCAAGACAAAGCAGAGAAACATAGTCATTTATTATTGAGCACCAAGAAAATGGTGACCTTCAAATGTGGCAGGGCTCCCCGGTAGGGGGTGGGCATATGGCCCCTTTTGAGAATGGTTGACAAGCCTATTGGTTGTCACCACCTTTTGTGGCAAGGAATGCCATTTATTAATCATCTCCCGATTTGGGTGCCCAAATGTCACATATTGTTAAGTATATAAACATTAAAGGGAAAAAAAAAACCCAAAGAACTCTACAGCTAATTGTTTTGTGCTGCCATGAGCAAGGCAGGCTTGAAAATGATTTGGGAGTGCAGTGGTTGGAAGGAAAAGAGCAGTTATGTTATTCCCCGTCCTAATAGTTGTGGGTTAATGGTCCCAAAGAGCCAGCAGAGCTGGAAAATTGCAATGTACGTACTTTAGGCCGGTCTCCAGCTGCTGCCGGAAGAGTCAAATTGCGCAACGCTTGCTTTATTAAACTGATTTACACAGCGAAAATACACTGTTAAGCAAAACAGTAATTTGTTAGCTTGTGCGAGGGGCGATGACAACTCATTTGCCATGCCGTATGAAAATATTTAAAGGCGTTTAAGACCGTTATTGCCATTTGACAGAGGTTTTTTTTTTTCCAAACTGCTGGAAAAGCCATCAGTGACAATGTCTCAGTGAGACGCAACCAAAAAAAAGGAGAGGTGAGGGGGAAAATATGATTCAGAAGGCCAGTCTGTACAGTATGCTGGAGGGGACAGTAGAAACTTAGAGTGGACCTCTTGGCTGCACCTGCATTGCTTGTGGAAGGCCCCGAGTCACAGGGCCCGCCTAAGAGCTCCTAATGCCCGAGGCATGCCATAGGCCTGGCGCAATGCTGCTCCCTCTTACCAGATGGTCTTCTCCTCCATACATCTGTCCCCTTTTAAAGGCATCTAGGCCAGGAGCCATCACCACATCCTGTGGCAAGGAGTTCCACAGCCTGATTACACACTGGGTAAAGAAATATTTCCTTTGGTCTGTTCTAACTCCCCCAACACTCAATTTTAGTGGCTGTCACCTAGTTCTGGTGTTGTGTGAGGGGGAAAAGAACATCCCTATCCATCCTTTGCATAACAGAGGACAGAAATGAACACCCACCACCAGTCTGCTACCTGAGGCGACTGTTTCAGCTGGCCTCGTGGCTGGGCCAGCCACGCACACTGAATCCTTAGCATTTCCAGGTGGGGCTGGGAAGGACTTCTGTCTGCCTGAAACCCTGGAGAGCTCTTTCCGATCAGTGTAGACAATCCTGAGCTAGATGGACCAATGGTATCACTCAACAAAAAGCAACTTCATATGTCCCTCAAGAGTTTCCACACCGCTTTATTAAATTAAATTAAAGTTTGTGAAACAAAGATATTTTGAGCATGCCAATAAACCAGGGAAATGGTTGGCCTACAAATTGAGGAAGCAGAGAGAGAAGAGAGTAATTTTAAAATTGCAGGAGGCGGGAAAAATGTATACTGATCAGGAGGATATAAAAAAAATAATTACAAATTATTATGCTAATTTATACAAAAGTCAAAAAATAGATCAAGTAGAAGTAAAGAACTACTTGGATAAACAAAATTTACCAGAAATGTCTGAAGAACAAAGGGAAATCTTAAATAATAGAATAACTCTGTTTGAAGTTGTAGAGGCAATAAAGAAGATTAATATAGATAAAGCTCCGGGTCCTGATGGTTTAATAGGTAGATTCTATAAATGTTTAGAAGAAGAAGTAAGTTTACCATTGCTTAACATGATGAATGATATTTTGCAGACTGGGAAAATGCCAGATTCATGGAGCAGCAAATATAACTTTTATTCCTAAAGAAGGACAGGATTTGATGGATATAAAAAATTACAGACCTATTTCCTTGTTGAACAATGATTGTAAAATATTTACAGCAATTTTAGCAAACAGAATGAAGAAGATATTACAAAATCTTATACATGAAGATCAATGTGGTTTTTTACCGAAAAGACACATGAGTGATAATATTAGACTAGTATTGGATTTGCTGGAATATTATGATAAAAGGATAGAGAAACAATTAGCATTGATTTTTTTGGACTTTGAGAAGGCATTTGACAATTTGAGTTGGACTTTCTTGATTGCTGTCTTAGAGAAGATGAACTTTGGAGGGAACTTTATACAATGGATAAAGTCAATTTAAACATCACAAACTGTGCAGGTAGTGGTAAATGGAGAACTATCAACAGTGTTTGAGATTCAAAAGGGAACACGACAAGGATGTCCATTGTCGCCACTTTTATTTATACTTGCCCTAGAAGTGTTGTGTAGAGATATTAGACAAGATGAAAGACTACATGGTGCAAAGATTAAAGTTGAATGCTTTAAATTAAGAGCATTTGCAGATGATATGGTTTTGATCTTAGAAAAACCTTTAAAAGACATAGAGTTGTTGATGGTTAAGTTGAAGAAGTTTGAATCATTAGCAGGATTTAAGATAAATAAACAGAAAACTAAAATTTTATCTAAAAATATGAATGAACAAGATCAATCGAAGTTGATGAATAAGACTGGGTTCAAAGTGGAGAAGAAGATTAAGTATTTAGGTATTATTTTGACAAACACGAATTGTATGTTATTTCAAAATAATTATGTTAAAGTTTGGGGTGAAATTAAAAAAGATTTTGCAAGATGGGAAAGGTTGAAATTATCTTTTTTGGGAAGAATATCTGTAATTAAAATGAATGTATTACCAAAAATGCTTTTTCTCTTCCAGAATATACCAATATTACTGTCTGATAAACCTTTTAAAGAGTGGCAGAAAGTTGTGACAGGTTTTATATGGCAAGGGAAAAAACCAAGAGTGAAACTTAAGATTTTGCAAGATGCAAAAGAAAGAGGAGGTTTAGGACTGCCTGATCTGAAGACTTATTATGCATCATGTTGCTTTCTGTGGCTTAAAGAATGGATATTGTTGCAAAACAAAAAATTGTTGAAGTTAGAAGGATATTATTTAAGATTTGGTTGGCATGGATATCTTTGGTATGATAAGTTGAAAGTGAATATGGAATTCAAGAATCATTATGTTAGACATGCACTGTGGAAGATATGGAATCGTTATAAGAAAAGGTTTTACAACAAAATTCCACTCTTAACTTCACCACAAGAAGCACATTTTGGTTTGGGAACTGTACCAAGAGATAAATGGTTATTGTATAAGAACTTATTGAAATGTAATCAAGGTCAGTGTATTTTGAAGTCTAGAGAGGAATTGATTGTAGAGGGTTTTGACTGCCAATGGTTTATGTATTTACAATTATTAGAAAGATTTAAAATTGATAAAAAATTATATGGTTTTGAAGAGGGAGAGACAATATTGGAGAAACAATTAAGATCAGATGAGCAGGTAATATCTAAAATATATAAATTGCTTTTGAAGTTTGAAACAGAAGATGAACAGGTTAAAGAATGCATGATCCAGTGGGCAAAAAATGTGGGTTATGAACTTTCAATGGACAGATGGGAGAAATTATGGATAAAACAGACAAAATTTACTTTGAGTATTAGCATTAAGGAAAATATATATAAGATGATCTATCGTTGGTATGTGACACCAAGTAAATTAGCTAAAATGTATGAAACTATGTCCAATAGTTGTTGGAAATGTAAGAAACAAGAGGGAACATTTTACCACATGTGGTGGACGTGTTCAAAAGTTAAAAAATATTGGTCACAAATTCATGTACAGATACAGTTGATCTTAAAAACAAATATACAATTGAAGCCAGAAGTATTTTTATTAGGTATGATAGATGAGTATGTGGAAAGAAAAAATGAAGTTTTATTTTTGTATATGATAAGCGCTGCCAGAATACTTTATGCTCAAAATTGGAAGACTATGACTATACCTTCGGTGGAGGAATGGTGGATAAGACTTATGGATTATGCGGAGATGGATAAATTAACAATTTTGCTTAGGGAGAATTCAACAGAAACCTTTTTGAAGAATTGGAGTCCAGTTATTGATTTTTTGAATCAGAGAGAGGATGGGGATTTGAGGTATTTTGGATTTGAAGATTGATTTTGAAGTATTAGTGGTATAGATTAACATTTGTTAATGTTTGGACTGTATGTATTTGGATTATAAGTATGGGAATGTTTTGGCTTCGCTCGTGCTGCTTTATTGGAATTTTGTTTATGTATGTAATTGTTTTTCTTTTTTATGTTTATTATAGTTAAATAAATAAATAAATGACCAAAAAAAAAAAAAAAGAGTTTCCACACCGTAATGGTAATGCATCTGTTTCATGTGCAGAAGATCTTGGTTCAATCCCTAGAAGCAGGTCCAGTCCAGGTAGGGCTGGCACTCCATGTAGATGACGTTAAATTCAATGGATCAATGGACTTGCATAGTATAAGATTGCACTGTATGTTTAGACTACCACTGCAAGTATCAGGAAGGTTAAAGATCCCTCACTTGAAACCCTTTCTGCAAGCCATAACCTAGCACATCAGGGAGAAGGTGACACTAAACCTTTCCCCGAGTTTAAAAATATTTCAGTACTGAGCAAAGGCCCAAAATAGTAAGAGCGCCTTGCCTCATTCGGAATAGTCCCTGTGAACCACTTTTCGTTCTTTCTTTCTCAACAAAAGAACCTTACTCATTTCTCGGGTTGTATCAGGAGGAACTTCCAATAGAAAAGACAAGTCATTACTGATGTAGGAGCGCAGCTTATGTTATTATACCTGCAGGAGATTAGGCTGCCTTCCAATTTTATGCACCCAATTCATGCTGAGAGCCAACTTTAAATTGTGTATTCCATGAACAACAATGTGCAGCCCAAAGAGGTACTTTGGGGACATAATTAACCTTGTGTTTTTTTCCCCTCCTGGAATCCTCATTGTTTTACTTAGTCTACCAATGAAATGCAAAGTGTATTTGCAAGCACAATTCTCAGTACAACAGTCCTGAACGGCTTCCAAAGAGACAAGCCTCTTCCACCTACCAGCAGCGTCAGGGAGCTCAGGGCCACCCCAAGACCTCCCGATGCCGGAGAAGGGATGCCATATGGCCCCCCCTTACTGAGTTTCTGCTCCTCCCACCCTCCCATAGCTTAGCACAGAGGGGTGGAATGAGGAAGGGAGAGGGTGGATTCAGCAGCAGGAGTGTGGGCCAAACCCTCTCCCTCTCCCTTTCCACCACCTTTACACGCCTCAGTCCTGTGCCAACAAAAGACCAAGAAATCCCATAGGGACTTTGAGATGTTTCCCCAGGGCAGGTGAACAAAAGCACCCCGAGGAGACCTCTTCCGCCTTAGGATGTGACCAGCACCTCCTCAGAGTGCCTGCATTGGGAGGGGGAAGGGATTTAGGTAGGATGGGGCTGAACATGGAATTTGAAAGGTAAATGGATTTTCTGTGGAAATTTGTCTTTGAAAGGTAAGAAGATTTCTACTTATTTTCTATTAAGAAAATAGAAATCTATTAACAGCAGAAATCTATTAACGGAAAATAAGATTATTTCTACTCTCTATTGAGATTTCATAGTAGATGTGTTCCTTGGGTGTTTTTTGTTTGTTTTTTGCATCTGAGGCATCAATAGAACTTGTCATTGGCTCCCATGTAAGCATTTTCTTCAGAGCAAATAGCATACATTTTTTCCCTCGCCCAAATAGCATAAATTAGCAGCATCCAATCTGAATTAGAATAATGTCGGAGATTATTTTGAAAAACTGTAGCAATTTATTTTTGGCTGCAATTGAAGTCTTTTCCCAAGAGCAAAGAGTTTGTGTGAGAACCTTGATTGGGCTTAGTTGGGGGGGGGGTAAGCTTAAAGCTCTCTGAGCCCTGTAATGGTCCAAGTCAAAACTGGACTCCTCCCCAGACATGGTGCTTACATAAGAAAAAGCAAACATGCTTCAAGTTTCTAGGCCATGTTGAGGAGTAGACGTATGGGCACTCTATGCTTATGTCTGCATGGGGTTTTAACTGCCACAGCTCCTATGAATGAGAGGAAATATAGTCTGGGAGTGGACACTAAATAACACAGTGCCATCCAGAAATCAGCCGCGGAACACAAGAAGTCCCTTTCCAAGTCACCATCTGTGAATGTGCCTTTCAAGAATTTGCAGCGATTGTGACAGGCTCTGAACTTGTGAGCTGCAGGGCCAGAAGCTTGGTCAGGAGGTCTGACACAGGCATCTCATTTCAGATGCATTGCGATCCTTCAAGTTGTTTTCGTGAAGCCTTCGTTCACTGGTGGCTTTGTTAGGTAACACCCTTTGGCAATAATATCGCTGTTTGGCAAGATTGTAAAATGTCAGCAGACGAAATGAATCTTGCTTTCCCGCTTTTTGCTGCAATCAGCACCAGTACCAGTACAAATAAGCCCAACCGCTCATGGCAGTGAAGGAGGAGCTGGAATCTCTTTGCCACCCTGTGTCTCTTCTCTGGGGCCACTTGGCTGACATTTTGTGCCCTTGTATGATGGCTTTAACCTTGGGTGAGGACGTGACTGTGCGGAGAGCCAAATGGAAAAGACCAGGATCATATTAAACTCTTGCATTTATGTCACAGCCTCAGAAGTGAAACTGTCAAGCCATCAAGCTCAGTACACTGAGCAATTCTCCAAGGTTTCGGATGGAGAAGGGCCTTTCCCAGACCTTACCGAAGATGGCAAGGACTGAATGTCCCACTGGTGCTGTCCCACCAAGCTGTTGGGAAGGGGAAGATGGGAAGCAGCTGAAAGCTGTGCCAAATGGCACATGGACAGTACTCTGTACAAAATTTGAACATAGAGATATGGAGTATTTCTAATGTGTAGAGTTGGGACAAAATGGTCCTTTTCTTTTTTTTTCTTTTTCTTTTTGCAAATTTTAGTGTTTTCCAAAAATGAGCAGAAAGGTGTTATGCGTTTTAATTCCATTAAAAAAAATAATTTACAATCACTTAAAAATATATACTAGGTAGGTGATATGTCAGCAGATACAGCCACAGTCATTACCAACATGTAGTTAGAAAACGGTTTTATTTTTTCCACAGATTTGGTTTTTTTTTCCTTTTTTCCAAAAATGATAAGTGCCTTAAGTAGCGGTTCTCACACTTTCAGCACCAGAACCCACTTTTTAGAATGAGAATCTGTCAGGACCCACTGGAAGTGATGTCATGACCAGAAGTGACATCATCAGGCAGGAAAAATTTTTAACAATCCTAGGCTACAATCCTACCCACACTTTCCCAGGAGTAAGTCTCATTTACTATCATTGTGAGAGTTGCCTGTTAAAAGTAGAGATCTGTAACATTTCCTCAGTGCAGTCACGTGCCATGGTAGCATCAAGTCTTATATTATATATAAAATATTGAAGTGAATGGGGACCCACCTGAAATCAGCTCATAACCCATCTGGTGGGTCCTGACCCACAGAATGAGAAACACTGGCCTAAAGTATTAGGTGTTTTTATTAGAACCCACCTCTACTAATGTGCCAGCCCTGCTTCAGAGACAAGACTCCGTCGCTGAGAACTACTAACACAAAGTCAGGATCATTCAGATGATGAGATCAGGAAGCATTCTTGACAAACGAGTGAACTGTCCCTTCCCAATGCCGGGACAAGCTTGCCTCAGTAGCTTGCCTCGGATGGGAGGCAGAAGGTACCACCTGCTGTCCCCTCCGCTCTACACCTGTCTCGGCATTCATCTTGTGACAGTTGGTTGGAGCAAGAGATGGACAGCAGGCTGTTGATAGCATCTGGGAGCGTTGTGGAAGCCAGGGATCCCCTGCCAAGAAGGAGAGAGTGTGCGAGTCTCCACAGAGTGCTGCCAAGCTCTATAGCAGTGCCACGGCTCATTACGAGCAAGATCAATAGCTCTGAGCACTTCAGAAACTGGGAGAATATTCCACACATCAGATGGCACATCAGCTGAGAATGGGGATTTTGTCATTGGCAGGTGTGACATCCTTCAGGCGCCACCCAGAGACCGGTTCTTCTCCCTTATCTTGAAAATTAAACTGTTATGAGAGCATTCTTCCTCTTTTCCAACGGCTCCCTCAGGCCTGGCAGAGATTTGACTTTTAATTGAAGATCTGACTGTATAAAAAGATGAATTCAAGATAGAAATATTGTGGAACAATATTTCACAGAATGGAAGAAAACAGCTCCAGTTGCATCAACACCTCCTGAGGTTGAGTCAGGGGTCAGGAAGGCTCTTTCTAGCAATGACCAAAGGCTGCCATTGGGAAACCAACAACATACTTTAAAAATCACAGAGCAAGAGCAGGTCTGCCCAAGTGGTAGTTCATCAAGTGGGGCATACTTCACAACTCTTACTTATCAGCCCAGGGGTGTCAAGCACAAGGCCCACGGACTGGATGTGGCCCTCGGCTGGAAGCAATCTGGCCCTTGTTTTAACTGGGCTCTCCCAGCATGACAATTAGGTTTTCTAATATATTGAAATTATGGACAAGATTTGAACATTTTCTCTTCTGTCATGTGCAGCTAATGAGTTTCTGTGTGAGAACCAAGTGCTTATTTCAGGCCATCATCTGCTTAATGATGTCACTTCCAGGCCCTCAGCAGGTTCCATGAATACTGTTCCGCCCACTATATGAAAAGATTGACAGCCCTGTACTAACCTCTTAGATTCTAGAAAATGTTGTGTTTTACAGAATATCCAGGGAAACTGAGTCCCTGCTGGATGAGAAAGCCTTTAGAGTCAAATTCAGAACTGAAGGAGATCCCAAAGAGTTCTGCCAGATTTGACTGACTGATTGATTGATTGATACCCCACCTTTCTACCACAGTCAAGGGCATTTAAGGCGGCTTACAAAACATCAGTACAATTGTAAATAAATTGTATTTAATACTAAAAATATTATAAAATCAATTAAAACAATCAAAACCTACAAACACCAATAGATCACAATTAAAATTACATTTCTGAACCTAGTTTTGAAGCAAGACGTCTTCAAATTCAAGCCTGGTTTGTAGTAAATCTTGCTCCTATCCATTAGCAAACCTTTCCCTGACAGTTCCCTGTCAGTTCCTTCCCTGACAGCCCTAGCCAACTCCCTTAACACTTGAGAAGGAAGGGGGGTAACTGAAACTGGGAATGGTTCACTTGAGACAGAAGAAACCTATTCGATTGCCTTATCCTTAACTGGAAATGAAGCTCCCAAGCATACCAGGAGCATAATTTTCTGTAGGGATGCATGGGAAGTCTGCAAGTTTGCCTCCCAAGTCAATTCCCATGCTCCCCTTAATCTTTTCCTGCTGGAGAACAGGGGGTTATAGTTTCTTCTACCTCTGCTCCTGAGTATGGCTCTCTAGGAGGAAAAATGATAATTGGTTGATGTAGATTCTGTTAGAAGTTTCTTTCTTTTCCTCTTCCATAAATAAATAATAGCTATGGTTGCTCCTTTCCAAATTCCCATCTCTTTCTTTGCCAACCTTTTCTCCAAAGGGTATTCCATGCCAACATATGTCAGCTGCTCACATGCAGCAAATCCTGTTTTCCATATTTCAAGCTGTTACTGTACATGGAGGTCACTGTGACAGGCAGCTTCAGAGGGTACCTGGGTTTTGGCAAGGTTAGGGCCGCGAAGCAGCCAACAGCTTGTCAATCAGGCCATCAGTTTCTCAAATACATGAAGCTTTCCTTACATGAAGCTATTCTCCCTGTAGGGAGATTTTCACACACACACACACACACACACACACACAGAGAGAGAGAGAGAGAGAGAGAGAGAGAGAGAGAGAGAGAGAGAGAACACACATTGGACCATTCCTAACAAATGAAAATATCCAGAACCCCAATCAAGCTCGATCCTATGCATGTCTACTCAGAAGTAAAGTCCCATTATAGTCAATGGGGCTTACTCCCAGGTAAGTGTGGATAGGATTGCAGTCTCAGTCAGAGATATATTTACTAATCTCACACAGATCTCAAAGCAGCTAACAAGCGACAATAAAAAAAAATATTGTTAAAAGCAGGAAAAATGCATCAATAGAATGAAAGCCGAATTCTCAAAGACTTTGCAAAAGACCTGCTGGCACTTCTGTGATTTGCGCCTGTCTCTGCACTGACTGCTTGCTGTGTGCTGCACGGGAGGGGGCTGTTTCCCTTCAAGGCATGGCTTGTGAGTGTCCTCGAGACACACGATTGGCCACTGTGGAAAGCAGAATGCTGGACGAGACGGGCCATTGGTTGATCCAGCAGGGCTCTTCTTCAGTCACAGTGGGTGTCTCACCCACAGTGGGAGCCCAGGGCTGCAATTTGCATGACAGCTGAAAGCTGTCCAGCTGAAGGCTGGGTTGTGCCATCCATCTTTGCCTCTCTTGCGATGCTTGAGACAAGCTACCCCATTTTAATTCCCACATACACATTTTTATTTCTTTATATGTTCACCACAACACCAACAACACAGTCCTGGAACGTGCTGGAATCCCTAGCATGTATGCACTGCTGAAACAGAGACGCCTGCGTTGGCTCGGTCATGTCATGAGAATGGATGATGGCCGGCTCCCAAAGGATCTCCTCTATGGTGAACTCGTGCAAGGAAAGTGCCCTACAGGTAGACCACAGCTGCGATACAAGGACATCTGCAAGAGGGATCTGAAGGCCTCAGGAGTGGACCTCAACAGGTGGGAAACCCTGGCCTCTGAGCGGCCCGCTTGGAGGCAGGCTGTGCAGCATGGCCTTTCCCAGTTTGAAGAGACACTTGGCCAACAGTCTGAGGCTAAGAAGGAAGGCCCATAGCCAGGGAGACAGACCAGGGACAGACTGCACTTGCTCCCGGTGTGGAAGGGATTGTCACTCCCGGATTGGCCTTTTCAGCCACACTAGAAGCTGTTCCAGAACCACCATTCAGAGCGCGATACCATAGTATTTCAAGACTGAAGGTTACCAACAACAATATGTTCACCCTTTTCTTTATTAGAAGAAAGGAAAATACATTGAAAAACTGCTTCAGGTATGGCAGGGAAGTGTTTTGGCAATGCCAGAGGCATGAGCCAATTGGCGCCATCCATGCCTGGCTTTGGCTGCAAGTTGGAGAGGGAATCCTATCGCAGGCTAGCCAGGGCACTTCCAAAGTAGCCCTTTGCTTTTACAAATGTTACATCCATCTTCACTGGAGTTCCAATATCCTTTGTCTTATCCTCACCTTGGTCAGAGGCCTCTGGGAAGCCCACAGCCAGGGCAACTTTGTCCAAAGGAGGAGTCGTTCACATCCCTGGATCATCCGTGTATTTCACTTGATCCAAAATCTTGTTTTGGCTGCTCTTTAAACAAATTATTTGCTCTGCAAAGGAAAGCATTGCCTCTGGCGTTCGAAAAGCTCTTCCATGTCAGCGTTTCATCCATAGACCACCATGTGGATCCTCTTCCTTTGATGTGAAGATTACATTGGATCCCACTTGTGCTCTTGCCTTCCGTACTACAAAAAGAACTAATAACCCATCAGAATTTGACAGGCTGCGTGCGACAAACTCTCATCTGCCCTCAATGCAAAAAACAGTGGGCTAGGACCGTCGGCATAATTGCTTGTAAAAGGAAAACAAAAAGGGATTTTCATATGCTAGTTATCAGTCTATTGAGCTGTCTGTATGCCAACGCATGAGGATCAGCTTGTTCCAAGTCAGTTCTGAAAGCTTCATAGACAGTGTTTAAAATGGGACATTAAATCATAAGGATCTCTGGAGGAGGACAATAAACTTCCTTAAGAGCCCCAATAAGGAGGGACACAGATATAGCATCCCAGACGTGAAACAGTGCCACAGATTTCTGGGCACTGAATTATATGTGAAGGCAAGGGCAAAGGACAAAAGCAACCCAGCGGTGAGCCCTTAGGTAGAGCAGCCGGGCAGGTGGCAGGCCAGAGGAGGTTCCCCAACTCTCTCCTTTCAGAACCTTTGAAGGTTTTTAAAATACAAAAGGGGGAATAGAAATTTTTTTCAATTAATAAATAGCACAAATACATGTAAGTGCTATTTATGCAGACATAAATGTGCATTATTTAGATGATCAGTACATCAGAAGGAAAACTATTGCAGCAAAATGTCATTGGCAGAGGTGGCAGCCAAGCGAGAGAGGGCATGGCGGGAACCTGAGGTGGGAGGAACTGAGTGGGGCATGCAGCCTACAGTGCAGGCAGAGGGACCCCCCCCCCCGGGGAGAGGGCTGTGAGAATGGCGTTGCTTGTTTCACTCAGAAACAGGCCCATTGTGTTCAGTAAGGCTGCAGTCCTGTCCTGCTCACCAGAAACAAACACCTCTGACCAGAGGAAGCCAGGAGGTGCTGCATGGCCAGACCCCTGGAGGCACCCTTGTCTCTGGCAGGCGTCTCTCAATCAGTGGTGTGACTCAAAGGTGCTGAAACAATTTCACATCTGGGATAATATATGGGTGGCCCTCTGTCTCCATAGGGGTTCCCTTCCAGGATGCTGAAGTCCGTGGATAATTAAATCTATGGCTCAGGACCCGAAAAACCTCTGAACGTGACTAGAGTCATGTCCGAAGGTTGTTCTGAGGGCTGTGGAGGCCATGCGCGGCCTCCCAGCTCTTAGAATGCTCATTTAAGGCAAAAAAAAAAAGCCCAACAACACACACAACTTCCAGTTTCTCAGGGGAAACTGGAAGTGATGTTTTCATGCCCTTATAAGGCATTCTGAGGCCCAGGGACGCTGCAGAGGGCTTCCCTGGCCCTCAGAATGCCCTGCAAAAGCGAGCAGAGCACAGCTCCAGTTGCGTTCAGAGTGTCCAGGTTGGGCCACCCTGCGGATTCAGAACCCATGGATGATCAAATCCTCAGTACCGACCCCGCAGATAAAAAGGGCTGACCTGTATCTGCATCCTGCCTTATCAGGGCTGTTGGGGAAGTTTATTCTCTTGCTTCTTCTTCTGGGAACCCTGTTCCTATTGCCTGTGGCAGTGGTGGACGATCATACCCGGGGAGAGGGAAAGCTTTAAAACCGCAGCCATTTCCCCCAAGAATCCATGTCTGGATGGCCCCTGAAAACTTTGTTCCCCTGCCTGGCTGGTGATGGCATTCCCCTCCTGGGTGAGAGCGGTGTGTTGAATATGATCTCTGCTGAAAAGGGTGAGATGAAGGGCAAACTCTCACTCTGTCCCCTTGACCAGTTCCTTTCATTTATCAGATGTGGGTCTTTTATTAGAAATCTTGCTCTCTCTACATTTCTGGGACAGGAAATTTGTTGGTGATAAAGGGTCTCCAGAATGCAAAAAGATCATAAAGGATATTGGAAGAAGAGACACAAAGTACACCCAAGATACGGCAATGCAGGGACGCAAGATATCCCGATAACTGGAGTTCTTCTATAGATCCTGCTTCTAAATAGACACTCATTCCCCCCACAGGGGAAGGTGTGAACCAGAGAGATGACAGCAATGAAAAGAAGAGAGTGAGTTATTACTTTGCACTCAGCCCGTTACATCCTTATTTGTTTTCAATATGGTTTTGTGAGTGTTCTGTGGATTTCTTGTCACCAGGCCTGTCTGGGGAGGCTGGATATTAAGCAACCAAGTTCCAGTCGGTTGTGCAGTTCTGCTTTTTCAAGGCAGTGTAATTACAGAGTATCTTCCCAGACAAGGTGTCATGCTTGAGCTGTCAGAAGCTGTTGAGTGAGTCAGAGCCAGGGGGCCATAGGAGCTGAGGACGTGTTCCGGCTTCAGCAGAAACCCCTCATAGTCCCACACGGTTGAAGGTGCTGGGACAAAGCTCTACACTGGAGCCCCTTCACGTTCCTGCCTGTCCCCTAATGGCATGCTGGAGGCTTCAGCTGCCACTGGTGTGAGGAGTCTGTGGTAAGCCCCGGTTAGGTGGGTCTCTAGTTCATATGGACCATCAGCAAATGCCCGCTGATCAGTCCGACTTCAGATGCCACAGTGGCCAGTCTGGGTTTGGCAGTCTTGGAAACAGTTTACTGTCTAAGGCAGCCATTTTCAACCGGTGTGCCATGGCACATTGGTGTGCTGTGAAAGATCCACAGGTGTGCTGCGGGAGTTTGGAGCCCAGCAGTTGAAAATAGCTGAAAAAACTTTTCTGGATTCTGTAGCTCCATTTCTAGGGCAATTCTCTATAGTTACAAATTGGCTCTGCTGGTGGAAGAGGAGGGACAGGCGGTTCATTACTACAGAGAGTGGCCCTAGAAACAGAGCCGCAGAACCCAGAAGTGTCGCCCAGAAGCCAGAAGTGACATCATACGAGGTGAAGGCCATAAAGAAGACCATAGAGATCAATGTGCCGTCAGAAGAAAAGCATTGAAAATTGTCCAGGGGGATGCTCCAGTTTGTGGCCCCAGTGACTCACCTTATCTAGGGCTCCTGACAAGAGTGGCTTATAATATCTCAATGCACATATGTGGCTTCTCAGAAGAACAGTCAACCACTGAATGCCATGGGATAATCTCCACTGGGTGTTCATTAACCCTCCAGTGGGGCCCAATTCTATCCAGCTTTCCAGTGTTGATGCAGCCACAATGCAGCCCCAAGATAAGGGAACAAATATTCCCTTACATTGAGGAGGCCTCTGTGACTGCTCCCGCACAGCTGGATGTAGCACACACCCCATTGGGCCCTGATGGCTTTGAATCACGACTGAACTTCCCAGAATAATTGTCACTGACTTTACTTTCTCATCTCATTGCCACGCAAAGTCTTCATCTTTCAACTTTGATTTCTGTTTCTTTAGACCCCCTGTGTGGGTTCTGTACAACATACACGCACTGAGGATTTCAGGTCATGCCTCAAGTCCAGCAGTCTCCAAAGCGGAGACTACTGCATGCTGCAAGCAGCCTCCCCAGCATGACTAGAGCTTCCTGTTGCACCAGGGAGGCTTTGATCATTGCCGCTGATTGCTCTCCATGTTCACTCTGCCCCGCCACTTCTGCCAGGAAATCCTGGAGCAGAGCCTGCTGGGGCTGCAGAACGCGAAAGCGGTGGGATGGAGTGAACATGGAGTGCTATCAGTGGCGACACTCAAAGCTCCATTCATGTGGGGGAGGGGTTCGCAAGGGTCCTGGATCGGGCCTGCAAGCTGGAATCTGGAGAGCCCTGCTCTAGTCAAACAGGCCGTAGTCTGCAAGAGCTTGTGATGAAATAAATCTCATAAATCTTAAGCTACAAGATGCTTGGTTCTTTTTCCATGCACAAAGACTGGGATGGATTAGAACCTCCTGGGGCTAGAACCAAAAACCCACAGTCACCGGTGACAATGCCGTGCATGGCGTAAAGGACCTTTAAACCACATTTTGCAGAACTCAGACATGCCTGGATGTCAGACTGGCCTGGGAAAGGAAAAGAGATGTAGACAGCCTCAATCTCACCATGTTGCTAAGTCACGCATCATGTCACCCAGCGTAACATTGGACTCCTACATGAAGCAGGTAGCATGAAGTTTTTCATATTGACTAGCAACCTGGCAGCCGGTCTATTTACACAATCTTCCCAGCAAGTCATAGTGGAGTTAGGGATGGGGAAATGGAGACGGTTTGGTGAGTCTCCAATTAATGCCTTGCTGTTTGCAGGCCATGCTCTGCCGAAAGCAATAAAAGACCAAGGCGGGAGGCTTTATGGGGATAATAGTGGGAAAGAAGAAGGGGAGACTTTAGAAGTAGATGTCTCCATCCTAACCATAGCAGATGAAATTTTGGCGAGTACAAGTTTCATTTTATTATCATTCCCTTTTTGTTCTGATCCCACCATCCTCCAAGCTGCTCAGGAAAGAATAACCCTCTCTCTCTCTCTCTCTCTCTCTCTCTCTCTCTCTCTCTCTCTCCTTACAGCAGAGGCATAACAAGGGTGGAGCGTGAGGGGCATCTGCCCTGGGTAGCATGCCAAGGCGGGTGCATTTTTTCCTTCACCCCAGAGGAGGAAGCACCCTCCTCCCGCTGTAAAGTACAAAACAAGATGCGGGAGGTCTGCTCACTGACCTGCAGCATTGCTGTGGTTGGATCCTGGACTTCCAGAGAACCCAGAAGCCACGGAGGAAGAGGCACTGGTGGTTGCCACTTCACAGTCTGGTTGCTGCCCTCTTTCTAGTCCTGTAGGGGATCCCCCTTGAAGGGGGCACTCTCACAGCAGAAGGAATATGGGTGGAAACCAGATTGCAAAGCGGCAATCTCCAAAGCCTCCTCCTTCTCTGGGCAAACCTGGAAGTGACATCACGTGACAATGTGATGTCTCCAGTTAAAAGACATTCCAGTTAAAAGGATTAGCTACCCTGCAGTGGGAAAGGCCTGTGTATGAGAACTTAGAGAGCCACTGTAAAGCAATAATCGGTTAGATCAGTGGTTCTCAAACATGAGAGTAAGCCCCATTAACTATCATTGTTAAAAGCATATAAGTAGCAGCCTGTTAAAAGTAAAGATCTGTAACATTTCCCCAAATGCAGCCACGTACCATGGTAGCATTAAGTCTAATTCATTAAAAATAAAATGCAAGTTGATATGAATGGGAACCCACCTGAAACTGGCTCGTGACCCACCTCGTGGGCCCCAACCCACAGTTTGAGAAGCACTGGGCTAGATGGACCAATGACCTGACTCAGCATAAGATGGCATCCTGAGTTCGAATGAGTGAACCTGGTTCCTCCTGGACTTCCTGTGCAATCCTAGGCATGCCTACTCAGAATATCTATATGCAAATCCTTCCAACTTTGTTTTGGATAACACGTACGCATGAAGAGCCATTCCCTTCTGTGTGTAAGAGCAGGGAATGCTCCTTAGAAGACGAAGGCTGCCACCCAGTTTTTGTAAGGGCTTTTATTTAATATAATACATATATTTTAAAATACGCTTCCTGGTTAATCAAATATCATGGATCAAAGGGGTTTTTTTTAACCAACTTAGCCAATTAATCAGCTAAATGATACAGCCTTAATTTTTCCTTAACAGGTTCTTAATTGGTGGTTGGCAACCTTCAGTCTCAAAAGACTATGTTATAAGCCTACAGCACCCGGTATTCCCAGGCGGTCTCCCATCCAAGTACTAACCAGGCCTGACCCTGCTTAGCTTCCGAGATCATGGTCTAAGCCTACAGCACCTGGTATTCCCAGGCAGTCTCCCATCCAAGTACTAACCAGGCCTGACCCTGCTTAGCTTTTAAGATTGGGCATGTGCAGGTTAACAGTTGCTATTTCTTAATTGTCACACCCAGTTCAGCCTGAATAATAAAAGGGTTCTATAAATTACTTTGGTACTTTCTATAAAATACTTTGGTGAAATGCGAATGGCATGCCTTTATAATGTGGTGGCTGGATCCTTTCACATCATGCAGTAGGAAATTATTCCTTACTGTATGTTTTTTTTTTGTGGTTTCTTTTTTCTTTTTGCAAATATATTCAGTTTTTGCCTCCTATTATCTTGGATCATTAGCCAGCATCCCGTTATGTAATGTGATCAGTGAAGCCTGGTAGAATGTGTCACAATGTAAGATTGTGTCTCAAGCAGAGCATTTAGGGGAGAAATGATTTTGCACTGCTGTGACTTTATTATGGCAAGGAATTCAAATACTGAGCTCCATCCCTCCTAGTTTTTGCAGGGAAATGTCTACTTTTTTTCCCATTAACCCCGCCCTGTGTTGCAAGGTTATTTAATGCATAGGACCAGTTACAAAGGCAAGTTGCTTTTTTAGTTCAGGTTTGCTTTGTAATACTAATGGCAAACTTAGGGTGCAGCTCCTTCGTTGATGCTCACATCAGCCTACAAGGCGCCATGGATCAAGTGGCCTGTGAGTAGATCCTGTGAGCAGGAAAACCACATTCTTCTTTGTGAATCGTAATGCTGAATATCCTCTGACGGCCCTGTCTGCGCTGGTGCAACCAGGCCACATGGCCTTGCTCTGTACCCAGCACTGGAGGTCTCCTCGGGGCAATGGGATATTTTTGCCCCAAGTAATGCCCAAGCTTGCGCTATGTGAAAACTCAGATCTCCACCAGCTATATTATATAGCTGGTGGAAGTCCAAGCAACCCAGTGCAATGCTGGGCTGGAAGGGAGGATAGGATACAGCTGAGGAAGCCTCCACTGATCCTGTCCCCTCTCAGGCCTTACCTGTAAAGTTTACTGGGTGACCTTGTGTCAGTCATCGCTGTTCAGTCCAACCTACCTCACAGGAATGCTGTGAGGGTTAAAAAGACTGGAGAAGAGCCGTATATGCTACCCTCTTGGAGAAAGGAGAAGATAGAAATGCAAAAGTTTCGGACATAATAGCCCTCAGTTTTTCACAGCTGGTATGCAGTAGCTGGCAGTATCTGACATGTAAGATGCCAGGTGCCATGCAATGGATGTCAACACCTGACACACCTTGATCAACTCTCAGTAGCATCTAACAGTTGATGTACAGTAATATCTGACTGCCAAAATGTTCGGTCATTTATATGAACTTCACTCAACCACTTCACCAATCACTGGTCAAATTCTGAAACGTCCACTTGGAGTTCTGAAATTCATATGCCTAGATTTAGACATCAAAGTCCACATTTCAAAAACTGGCAACATTTGATGTTAGCACTCGCTAAGTAATTGAGACTGAACTCAGAATTTGCTTGTAGGACAGATCTTGTTATGCTTTGAGATCACAAAGTTGGTTTCTTTCTAGAAATTTGGGGCATAAAGCCTGGTATTTACCCCCAGAGCGCCTTCCAGAGATATTGTCTCCATTCATAATTACTCAGCTCATAATACAACCTTGTCCATTGTAATGGAAATGCTCAAGATCCCTCAAGAAGATAGGGGGTTATGTGGTGTCAACAGTGACTCCTTGCTCTGACAGGTTTGAGAAGTGTGGGGTTAAAAACTCGGCTTTTAGCAGTGGGTGTGCTGCAAGCTGGAGGCAACAAGGTCTTCAAGGATAAAAGCAACACCTGGAGAAGGGAGAGTTGGGTGGGTGTAGAAGGAAGGAGCTTTAAGAGGATGGACTGGTTAACTGGCTGATGAACTGAGTGACTCAATGGACCAAATGGAGACTGTGAAAGACTGTGAAATGGAACAGAGACTGCTGGACATGCTGGAGACCAGTGTGTGGTTGTGAGGTGGCCAGAGAAGCTGCTGGTGGAAGAGGGAAGGAAGGAGGACCTCTGCAGGTTGAACAGGCAAGCCACCCTGGTAATGGGGCAGTAATCAGCAATGATTTGACAGAATTAGGGCTATTTTGAGTGAGGAGTGGAACTAATTAGCTTGAAGTGGGCATAAGATCTCTAGGCCAAGGGAATATGGCAATACACCCATATTGTAAGTGTGTATAGGGCTGCAGCCCTAATGACATATCCTTCATTACCGATTTTCCTCTTCTTTCTTGTGTGGGAAAGTGAACATAAAAGATTGCAGACAACAGCACTGGCATCTAAGGACTGCAGTGTGCAGTGTGGACTGAATGAAGCTGATGCGTCCCCTCCCCACACACACACCTCTTTCCTCTGGCTCTTCAGCAATCTGCTGTTCATCCATAATGTGTGAGCAGCAACAGCCAGAGGAGCAAGGTGACACTCACAAGGCCCTGCCAAGTGTGAGCACAGGAAGAGGTGTCAGAACAATCCTTCAGCTGCTCTTGACCTCTGTTTTGCTACAAATCTGTGGTCCTCATGTGAAAAGAGAAGAGAAATGAGCAGCAAAATGTTTCCACACTCAGCACTCAGACCATCCTACCCTACTCCTCGCCTCTTCCTCTTTGTCTCACTGTTTCAGAAAAGGCACCTCAAAAAGCAGCCCAGAAATATCCTAAATTTGATCAAACATCCTTGACAACCAAAAAAGTTTTGTTTTTTTAATTTGGCAGGCCTGTGAAATTTGAAATGTTGCTAAACTGTGCTGCAAATTCTTAACACCTGGCATGAGTATTACTGCTGTGCAGGCACGCTGGAAAATGTGCATTAAAAAATGGCACAGGTGGTGGGACCTGGAAACAGCACAGCTTTTGCTTCTGCAAGACAAAGGCATCTCCAGTTGTATTAACTTGTGTGTGTGTGTGTGTGTGTGTGTGTGCTCACAGCAGCTCTTTGAGATGGTAGCTGGTCAAGAGTCATTAGGGTGGCATCAAGAGGCCCACCCAGCCAGGCCAAGCCCTGCACCCTCCATACTAATGACAACATCCAATGCTCCATCAATAGGTAGGCAGGGGAAGGACACTGCCCCAGTGCAGCGCACTGCCCCAAGGACCTCAGCAAGCTGGCCCCAGCACTAAGAGGCCAATCCCATCCATGTCTACTCAGAAGGAGTCCCACTATAGTCAGTAAAGCTCTTCCCAGGTAAGTGAATATAGGATTGTAGCCTTAGAGCCCAAGCCTATCCAATTGTCCAGTGCTGTGCAGTTGTGGGATGGGTGCTACGTCCTGTGGTGGAGGGGCAGTTCCTGGGGTGGGGCCTCCTCAAGGTGTGGGAACATGTGTTCCCTTACCACAGAACTGCATTGTGGCTACACCAGAGTTGTGTGGAAAGTTGAATAGGACTGGGCGTTGAGTCATCCAGCAAGCCTTGTGACTTAATAGGGATTTTAACCCAAGTTCAGTTCATTGTCCACTGCTTCTCTGAGATATTGGATTCATCAGGGAGGGGCTGTTGGTGCAAGATTGGTGAGTCAATTCAAATGTAAGCTGTTGAATAGAAGCAATGTCATCTTCACTAAAGTATGAATGAACTGTGCTTAAAAAAACACACTTCTGATGTGGACACACCATGTATTTCATGGTGGGGGGAGGAACTGCATGGCTTCTGAATATTTTCTCAGTTATAATTGTTTGGGTTCCGCCCCCTTTCCATGCTCCACCAGCAAATGAGACTCCAATCAGCAGCTTGCCACTTCTTGCCGGAACTGCCCGATAGTGCAGGAGCTGAAATGCCCCTTCCAACACAACAGATGTTTCCTGTCTTTGTCCTTCCACAACTCACCTGATCAGTCCATGGACCACTGCCATGCGAGAGCGACAGTGTGAAAGTCAAACCATTTCCTAGCGTGCTCAGAATACAGGGCTGTAGCTCCGAAGGAGAGCTGAGCGTATCTTCATATGCCAAGGCAATAACTGGCAATGTTTGATTGCAGGCTTCAAAAGCAATGTTTGCTGTGCAAAGAGGCTCACAGTGGCACCAGGACATCAGCATTTAGGATAGGCTGCAATGACTGCAGCACTGTGTGACTCGAGCACATCTCAAATTGCCCGGGTGGATGCATCAAAAGCCTGAGATTTCTGAGGTGGGGCCTGGTGATGTCTGAAAGTGGCAAGAAGGTGGGCAGGACCTCTGAGACGGATTTTATCAGGGAATACAAAGTTCCTTTTGGGCTTCCTCCCAAGGCGGAGAAGAGGGATGGGGTAAAACAGCATGGGGGGGGGGGTGACTGCCAGAAAAGTCTTTGGAGCCCAGGTCTACCAAGCCTCCTGATGCAGAGCCTAGGTCTACCCACCCATATGGCATCAACAGCTAGATATGGTAATATGGAAAACCAACACACTCCTCTCAGCCCCTGTGTGAAGGAGTGTCTTGCATGCATTCCTCAGGCTGGTGCCGATGGTTTGTGGCAGCCCCCGACATCCCACGTGGGAAGCAAGTCCAGGTGAGATTGGAAAATGTAACATCCCAGGAGACTTCTTTGGCTCCTGGACCCCCTGGACAAATTACCCCCTTTATTCCCCTCTCATGGGCCCTGTGATAGGGCACAGATGGGCTCTCTCTCTCTCTCTCTCTCTCTCTCTCTCTCTCTCTCTCCCCTTCCCCTAAGGAAAAGTGATTTTTACCAAAACATGTCAGGTCCCACAATGATACTTTGGGAGGGTTGATTATGAATTATGAATGAGGGTTTTTATGAATTAAGCCAAATCTCAGCATCTTCTGATGTGTGTGCCTCATTCAATAGAGAAGGAAATTTATGTCGAAGAAATCTAGTTGCCAACTGCAAATGAATGGATCCCAAAGGCCACATCTGAAATATCTCCTGTTACCGATCGACAGTGTCCCCATTGCTACTGGGAAGCAGGAGTGTTAACAGCAGTCCCTGGTGTGCTCTCTCGGAACCCTGTCATGAAATCTAGAAATGCTTGTGCTTTGGGGAAGTGATGCTCTTCGAGGCATCTGATGAGATGACAAGATATTAATTCACCTCGGAAAGCCAATTTGTTATTCATTTCAGCTCCTCAGTGTCTCCCTGACACGGAAAAGATGCCAAGAGCTGTCAAACAGGTCATGCGAGTGACAGCTGGGGGGCAAGTGTGCTGGGGCAGTCTAAGGAACAGCAGCTGACCCTAAAGATGAAGGACGGCCCATATATTATCAGGAAGTGCTGGAAATAGGGGTGGGAAGAATTGAGGAGCAGCATGAAGTTGAAAGAGAGAAGACGCTGACCTTACAATGCAATAGTGACAGTGTCTTGGAACAGTGATTTTCAATCTTTTTCATCTAGCATTGTCAAGGCACACCGTCAGTTTTTTGACAATTGACAAGGCACACCATGCTGCTTCTGGGGGGCTCACTATAGAAATGGGGCTGTTGCGGTAAGGAAAAAAGTCAAAGACGCCCACGGTGCATTTCCAAACCTTTGGGTGTGCCACAATTAGCTCCTGGCAATGAATCTCAGCCTGTAATTGGAAGGTCACCAGTCTGTGGCTGAGCAGAAAAGAATGAAAAACAAAGGAAGTGAATTTGTCTAGAAGAGCATGGGAGGAGGGGGGCAAAGTCAACATCACCCCATCCTGGTATTCAGGTGTCCTTGCACAAATGTTAATCTTCAATTTCCTGCATGATTAGAAAGCAAAGCTCAGCTTCGTTTATCTAAATTAGTATGGAAACAAAAAAGAGAGAGAGAGGCGCAAAGATTTGGAATTCAATTAATTTACCATCTTTGAAAACGTGAGTTTTGAATGATAATTCCAGTGGTGTGGCAGTCAACTCACACACACAGCACTGCGGAATTTGGGTTTTGGGATTTCTCAAGAGCATCTGGTCATCTTGGCCAACTTGTCGGTGCAAACGGAATGGTTATTGCTACCACCAGGGAAAGGGAAGGACATCCTGATGTTTCACACTGGAGGTGAACAGCACTTTGCTTAATACAAGGGACATGGCCAGCCCAGAACTCCCAGTGTGTGCGGTGATGCGCCAAAAGACTTCCCTCCTACCCAGGGGCACGTCACCAGTCCTCCATGCCCCAGATTTGAAAAAGATAGGGACATGGAGGAGAAGAGCAGTTGTGGGGAGAGGAGAGGCGAGGAGAGGAAAATGGTGCTGGAAGCTCCAGCCCGCCACTCTCTTCCTCTTTTGCTCCGTTTTCCTTTTTTAATCCAGGAATTCGGAGAAGGAGGAACAGCAGCAGTGGGCACTATTTTTCACATTTTTAGACCCCCCCTGCTAGGAGCTTAGGGTGGTGTACATAGTTCCTCCACTCCTTTTGTCCTCCCGACAACCCTGCAAGGTAGGTGAGGCTGAGCAATAGTGACTGGCCCAAGGTGACAGGAAGCTTCACGACTGATCCGGGACATAAACCTGGATCTTGCCGGTCTAATTCCAGCTCCCAAACCGCTACACCATCCTGGCATTAGGCAGGTCTCCCAACCAAGCTGTCACTTAAGGTGATCATTGGAGTCAGCCCTCCGGATGGACTGGCCCTGGAAAGGGAGTGCCTGCTCGGTATTGAGAATATTGCTGGAGATACACACAAGGAATGACACAGCTGCTCTTCAGAATGCTCATGGGGTGTGGCAATGCAGTTTTGTGCAGGTGCAGCAGCACTTTCAGCCTTTGTGAGAAGGGATGAAAGATTCTCAAAGGATGAGATGAATGATTTTTCTTCTGTGGGGAGGGCAGGGGGAGTTTTGGGGAAGGGCGGGGAGGGCAGGTGGTAGGGAGGGGCGAGGAACAGGAGGGAGGGGTGGATCCCAGGCAGCAGGAACTTGAAGAAGGATCCTGTCCCCTCTTTCCCAGGCTTGCCCCTTTTCCCTCCCTGGACATGCACCTGCAAAGTGACTGGCTATGTCCAAAGAGACCCACAGGGCAGCCTACCAGGGGGGAGCAGTAAGGAAGACTTTTATATACCTCCTGCTGGCTATCCTATCACTCCCCCCCCCAATATGATTCAGCACAGGCTCCATAGCCCAGCTGCGTTGGCATGAATGGTGGGGGATAATATTGGGCTGCTTCTTTGAACACCACTAAGAGACGGTCACTCAGTTGCAGCAAGTGCTGTCTGTGGCTTCATTATTTGCACCAGAGATGAAGGACGGAGCGCACAGGGCAGCAGTTGGCAACCGCCTCAAGATCACAGCAAACGATGCCCTTCCGGCTCGCTTCTGACGCAAGCTGGTTCTTCCGAAAGAAGGGAGGGAGCATCATGTCAAATACAATTATGAAACAGTAACAGCCTATTAGTTCCAGCATCTAATTTGAAAACCTTGTCCTGTCTCCAAATTCTCGTTTTTTGTCTTTCAAGAGGCCTGTCAGCTCTTCAAGGCAAAATAAGTAAATAAAGAGCTTGCAGAATGGATCGCTTTTGCCTGGGCCAGGGCCAGAGTCACAACCATGGGAAGTTGACAGTTCCTCGTCATTGCACAATGTGCCCTCTTGTGCACGTGCAATGCTCAATTAAAATGTGCTGACAACGTTGCATGTGTGAAAAGTCCTTTCTTTCTGCAGAGGACAGGTCCGTCTTATCAAGGCACTTCTTTGGAACGCCATGCCTGCGGGTTGATCTGAGTATTCAGAAAAAGGATGTGGCACATTCCTCTTGGGAGATCCCACTTCAAAATGAGGCAAGGGGGAGGGAGAATCACATGACTGAATTTTCTCCGGCCACATTGAAGTCTGCCTGGAGGCAGCACTAACAGGGCTGTCACCAAGGGTAGCTGCACCATCCCACCTGGAGCATCAGTTGGTCTCTTTCCCATTAGAATGTTTAAAATCAGGACTGGGACCTCATGTGGCTCCCTCAGACTCTAGTACTCCAAATTCCACTCACTAGATGTGTCCCGCAGCTCACTCAGTGGAAGATTCCCCCCAGCTCAGAGATTTTCCAGGACTGCAGTTATTCTTATAACACTTGCATAAACCAAAGGGGAGAGGGACCCTCCTGCATGTATTTACTGATGTGTGCTTTCCTGTGTTTGATTGAGCAGGGAGGCTTCCCTCATGCCACTGTCACCGCTCTGAAAGGAGATTCTCTGGCTCCAGACCAAGAAGCCTTCCCTGGCTCCCAGTCCATCCAATCACCCTTCAAAATTCTGGTCCTTGCCTTTAAAGCCCACATGGCTTAAGAATCTTGGGTCCCCCAGGCCTGCTTTCCTCCCACACCAACCTGCCCCCACAGCAAGGTCATTTTTGGAGATCCTTCTCTAGATGCCTCCAACATCTGAGATGGGCGAGGAGAAGGTCTTCTTGGTGTTTGCACCCTGGTTGTGGATTTCACTTTCCAGGATTTTGCCAGGCACCTGCACTTCTGTCATCTCAGCATCAGGTGGAGACTGTTTAGGACTGAGTTTGCTCAGAATCAGGACTTACCTGGTTCAATCTCACCTCTGCCATTAACTTACTAGCCAATTGTAAGCAAGTCATTCTCTCACAGCCTCAGTCTTCCCTATCTCCATTGTGGAGATAATAATGCATATAGTGGTGCCCCCTTATCCATTGCGGTTCCGTTCTGGAACCCCCTGAGGATTGCTGAAACCACAGATACAGGCAAACACCTGTCCCCACAGTCTAGATCAGGGCTGTCAAACATAAGGCCCGGGGGCCGGATGCGGCCCCCGGAAGCTTTTTATCCGGCCCTCAGGCTCTCAGCTGCTTTCTCAGATCTTGAAATATGATCAAGATTTGCGTACTTTCTCTTCTGTCATTTGCAGTTAATGAGTTTCTAGATGAGAACAGGGTCTGATTTCTGGCCAATAGCTGCTTAATGATGTCACTATTTGCTTGATGACATCACTTCCGGCCCTCAGCTGGAGCCCTGAACACTAACTTCAGCCTTCTGTATGAAACGGGTTTGACAGTCCTGGTCTAGATCCTCTGGAGGTGAGGGTGGATGCGCTGTCCTTACCCCTGGAGCAGCTTCTGAGCTCTGCGGAGGCTGTGGATGTCTGCCTGCAGCTTCAGCGGACCTCAGAATTGTCATTTTTGGTCAAAAATACCTTTCAGTTTTTGGCCGAAAACTGGAAGTGACATTTTATTGGTCATCAAAGGCACTAGGAGGGTCAGGGAAGCCCTCCAAGGAGTGCAGGGTATGGAGGAAGAGCCACCCGTATCTGCAGATATGTGAATCTGGGGATGCAGGATCCACAGGTGCAGGCCCCCTGGAATCCCTTACAGAGTTGTTGTAAAAATGACATCAAGGAAATTTTATGCTAGTAATGCTAGTGGAATGTTGTCTTACAAAGTGCACTGGAAAAATTGTTGAAGGATGGTATGGAAATCTATAAAGTAAATACATGGATAAATAAATGAACACAGATTTTTACAGTGGGCAATTTCTCTTGTTTGTTGTTTTACAAACCTCTTACTAATGACCACAATTCTTGCATCATTCATTCCCAAACTTCCAAGCTAAAATCCTTTCACCCAGGCCAGGTTGCAGCCCCAGTGTTCCATAGCAGAGGACAGTAATAATAATAATAATAATAATAATAATAATAATAATAATATACAGTATTTATATACCGCCTTTCTTGGTCTTTATTCAAGACTTTATTCAAGGCGGTTTACATAGGCAGGCTTATTAAATCCACGCAGGGATTTTTACAAATTGAAAGAAGGTTCTCTCTTTCAAGAACCACCACATTCAAGCTGTTACACTCCGATCTGGTTTAACATTCTGGCCTCCATCCTCCGAGCAGATGGAACAGCTCAGCTGCAGCTTGCCAGCTGCTTCAAGGTCGCACGGTGCCGGTGGCCTCGAACTGGCGACCTTGTGGATGTTAATCTTCAGGCAAATGGAGGCTCTACCCTCTAGACCAGACCTCCTGCCCGAAATTTCCCCGAAAGTGGTGGGTGTTGTTGTTAACTCAACTCGCAAGTTCTTATTTAACATTGTAAATAGCGCATTACACAGGTTTTTAACCGCAGGCTGCTGTCTGAGCACCTTAAGAGTCTATCGACAAAACGCAATCCGCTGAGGAAGCACGGTAATGTTGCCCTGCATAAATGATGTATCAAAAAGGAGCTCAGAGACCCAGTCGAGATGCCTGAAACTAATGAAGTCCCTCAAGAAAATAGCATGCGGCGCAATGCCTTAGTAAGATGCTTCCCTCTTATCATCAAGAGAAAACTAAAAAAGCAGAAGGGAAACAATTTTTTCACGTAAAGGGCACCAGGAATCACCAAACATCAAAGGGGTTCAACTGTACTAAAATATGTTTATTTTTTTGCTTTGATCAGAAAAGTAGGGTAAAGCCCTAGGAGCACGTATAATCTCAAGCCATTGAATGAAGTGTAGCAAGGTGGTTGTTTCCCCCACCAGCTATTTAATAAAAGGCTGCAGTGCTGTTAATCTTTTATCTGCCTGCATTTAGCAAGATGGCTCAAACTTACCTTGGAAGTGCTGCTGGCTAAAACCAGAGCCAGTCTAGGGACACTGCAAGCTCTCCATTACAGGTGTGTGCAGAAGTGAATGCCCCTTTTCAAATGTTCAGAGGCAGAGCAAATAGTGCCCCAATGGCAGCCTGTTCCAAGAACTGTGAAGAGAGGGATGTTTGAACCTCACCCCCCCTCCGCACTTTGGCCTGATGCAGATTTATCTGTCCTCCCCACTTCATAGAACTGCTCTGTGCCCCAGAGCATGGGTGTTCCCACAGCACCCATGGGAGCTTTCCTTCTGGAGTAAATAGCCCCTGTGGTACACTGTGGTACTAGATTGGGACTACGGCTGGGGCAATGTGGTAAAGCCTCCCTCAACACATTCCTGGGGGTCCCAACCATCCGCTGGGCTGGCAAAAGTCCCAACCATCTGTTGGGCCGGTGCAGCGACCTGGGAGTGACATGAATGTTGGTGTCTCCTTAAGAGTTGGGGAGGCTGGCGCAAGAGTACACACTAGCCTGCCTGCACCAGAGCAAGCACCAGGACCAGCGAGTTTGTGCTGGCTGAGTCTGCTCAGTGCAGGGGTCTGGGGAGAGTGGGGGAAGGTGGGCCTTCTGGGGCGGGGGGTTGTGGACAGGGCTGGCCCGGGGGGGGGGTAATGCCAGGATCCGGCACTTAGGCTAGATCCTAACCCCACTTCTGGGCGATCCAGTGCAGTGCTGGGCTGCATGGAACTGCGCCATCTGATTAGCTGGCACAGATCAGAGTAGCCCCATTGGGATTGGTGCCACGTTACCTGGGGTAAGGGGAATTAATTCCCCTTGCCCTGGACTGAGCCGCAGCCAATCCCAACCCTGCCCTGGATACAGTGCAGGCCTAACAGCCGGCCTGTTCCAGCGCACGTTGACACTGGGCTGCCCGCGCCACTCTGGTTCACACACACTCTGCCAGCAGGGTAACTAGTTAGGGTTGAACTGCAATTGTCTTGAGAACGCTTTTTTCTTAACTGGTCCATTTCTTCCAGTTGGTCTTTTATAAGGCTTGTGGTAAGGAAATGTGTCATAAGAACTTCTGTGCCATGGTGGGCCGGGGCTCCCTGCAAAACCTGGTGCTTCGCAGTGGGGGTGGGGCTCCGTGCAAAACTTCCTGCCCAATCCTATGCATGCCTACTCAGAAGTAAGCCCCATTCTACTCAGTGGGGCTCACTCCCAGGTACGTGAAGTGGGGCTCCCTGCAGACCTCGGTGCTTTGCCCCCCAGGGGCAAAAGTGACCCTGGCAGATGGGGCTGCCCGGGGGCCGTAACCAGCCTGTCCCCCGGAGGAGGCGCGCGCAGCCGGGGCCGGGACTCCACACACTAGGTGCGCGCCCCGCTTGGGAACAGGGCGAACCAGAGAGCCGCGCACAGGCTGCCTGGCAGGGTCCCCGCGTGCACCCCCTCTTGGCCGCTCGAGGGGCAGTCCGGGGCCCGCCAGAGCCCCGTGGCTCCGGGGAGAGGCAGAGGGTGGCGGGAGGAGGAAGCCCGGTGGCACTGCCCGTAGCTGAGTCCCAGGCACTGGGCCGCCCACTGGAGGCACACACCCGGCCCTGTGCCAGGCTCCAGTCCAGAGGTGGAGTGTAAGACTGAGGTCACCCTCTTGGGAGGAAGATTTTCTTTTCTTTTGTCTGTCCTAACCCTCCCAACCCTCGATTTTAGTGGCTGTCCCCTGGTTCTGGTGTTATGTGAGAGTGTAAAGAGCATCTCCCTATCCACTCTGTCCATCCCCTGCATAATTTTGTATGTCTCAATCATGTCCCCCCTCAGGCGCCTCTTTTCTAGGCTGAAGAGGCCCAAACGCCGTAGCCTTTCCTCATAAGGAAGGTGCCCCAGCCCAGGAATCATCTTATTCGCTCTCTTTTGCACCTTTTCCATTTATACTATGTCATTTTTGAGATGTGGCGACCAGAACTGGACACAATACTCCAGGTGTGGCCTTACCATCGATTTGTACAACGGCATTATAATACTAGCCGTTTTGTTCTCAGTACCCTTCCTAATGATCCTAAGCATAGAATTGGCCTTCCTCACTACCGTCGGACACTGGGTCGACACTTTCATCGACCTGTCCACCACCACCCCAGGATCTCTCTCCTGATCTGTCACAGACAGCTCAGAACCCATCAGCCTATATCTAAAGTTTTGATTTTTTGCCCCAATATGCATGACCTTACGCTTACTGCCATTGAAGCGCATCTGCCATTTTACTGCCCATTCTGACAGTCTGGAGAGATCCTTCTGGAGCTCCTCACAATCACTTCTGGTCTTCACCACTCGGAAAAGTTTGGTGTCGTCTGCAAACTTTGCCACCTCACTGCTCAACTCTGTCTCCAGGTCATTTATGAAGAGGTTGAAAAGCACCGGTCCCAGGACAGATCCTTGGGGCACACCGCTTTTCACTTCTCTCCATTGTGAAAATTGCCCATTGACACCCACTCTCTGCTTCCTGGCCTCCAACCAGTTCTCAATCCAGGAGAGGACCTGTCCTCTAATTCCCTGACTGTGGAGTTTTTTCAGTAGCCTTTGGTGAGGGACTGTGTCGAACGCCTTCTGAAAGTCCAGATATATAATGTCCACGGGTTCTCCCCCATCCACATGCCTGTTGACCTTTTCAAAGAATTCTATAAGGTTCAGATACAGGTTCAGATACAGGAGGCTGGACTAGATGGGCCTTTGGCCTGATCCAGGGGGCCTCTTCTTATGTTCTTCTGTAACTGCCCCAGGTCCCTTTAGATCAGGATCCTGTTTCCCTCAGTAGCCGAACAGATTATCTGGAAAGCCCAGGGCAACATAAGGGGGCAACAGCAACTGGTATTCAGTGGTATACTACCTGTGAATCTGGAGGCTCCATTTTGTTACCATGGCTAATAGCCTATGTGTAGGTTTTCAAAAAATAATAATAATGTACGTGAAAAAGAAACTTCAAACAAAGTACAGGACAATACCACTTTCACCCTGCTGGATTTTGGTCTCTGGAACTGACCACGTAGATGCCGGGTTGGATAATTTTCCCTCTGGAACAGGACTCGGATAACACATTGGTGTGTTACCATTGTATGTCTAGCTCAATCATCTCTCCACACCACATTGTCTCTGCTGCAGTTATGCTGTCACAAGAATTTGCACCACATAATGTTTCTGTACATAACATTGCTCGCAGGACGACTAAAAGCTAAACTACCATTCCTCAGCTGAATGTGATAAACAACTCATAGGAGAGAGGAAGGGGATGAGTGAAACACAAACACACCATTACTAGCCAGGGATCCATAACCAGTGATTTTCAATCTTTTTCCACCTCCATTCAGTGGCACACTATAATGTGCTAAAATTGTCAAGGCACACCATCGGTTTTTTGCTGCCGTTGGGGTGGAACTTCAATGGCCCTACCAGTACATGACCCTTCCTCAAGCTCCCGCGGCACACCGGTTGAAAATGGCTGGCCAGAAGTAAATACCCCTGACATGCACGATGGAGGAACAAAGAGAGCCACAGCCATGGAGCATGGAACTTCAGTGCAGAAGGCAGGCTGCTGATTAAGTACAGGCAAAAATCACTCCGGGGAAAGCATAGTTTTTGAAATAGATATGAACATTTTTTTGAAGCTCATATAACTGAAGAGGCATGCGATGCACAAGCTGGGCTTTGTGTGCCGAAATTCTGATTAGGGCTACAAAGTACAATCAATTAATCAACGTGATGAAACAGCAAAAGCTCTTAGCACAGATGCAGGTTTGGTCCCTGATTAAGATAGGAAGCAACAACACGAGGACTTGAGACCCGGTCAGGAAGGTCTTGCCCCCTTGCAGGTTCCCCGATATTTCAGAATTATAAGATTGAATTTTATTTTATTGTATTTACTCATCATTTATTTAGAAGGTGTATGCCCTGCCTTTTAAGTGAAGGATCCCCAAGGTGGCTTGCCCTGGACTGCCGTAATACAGTAAGTACACACTCATGCAACCCTAAGCAGAGACGACACAAGGGTTTGTGTCACGCGGTGCGAGGGCTCATTGCGTTACCCCCGTGGTGGACCCTCTCCCGTACCAGATCACACAGATTAAATCACAATATCATACACGCAACCTAAATGCAGTGGCATCACTAGGGTTGGTGTAACTCCCAATAACTTTATTTATTTTAATATATCGGCCAAGGAAGAAGCCCTTTCAGGCCCATCAGTCTTCTAGCCAATGGCAGAGGCCAGAGGTTGCCTCCTTTCTGTTCAGCAGCCCTAGGGCAACTCTTTGGGGAGGGGGAGCTGGGGGAGAAGGGAGAGAGTGTAATATGTAATGCCTTATTTTATATTTTGAGGGGTAAGCGTGCATCTTACCAGTGATCGCCATATCAGCATTAGAAATACTTGCATTCAACTTGGAACTATCACAATTGTCTGGATATCCAAGGCATCCCCGTAAAGCTGTGGTCCCCAACCTTTAGAAGCCCGCAGACCTCTGAGGCAAAAACTGGTGTTTCATGGACCACTTTTGGCTGTGGAGAGTCTGGAATAATAAAAGCTTCTCAAATATGTTAGAAGCAGGAAACCCGCCAGAGAAGCGGTTGGCCCTCTGGATGGTGAGGGAGGGAAAGGGGAGATAAAAGGAGACTTAGAGATGGCAGAGAAATTAAATGAGTTCTTTGCATCTGTCTTCACGGCAGAAGACCTCCGGCAGATACCACTGCCCGAACGGCCCCTCCTAACCGAGGAGTTAAGTCAGATAGAGGTTAAAAGAGAAGATGTTTCAGACCTCATTGATAAATTAAAGATCAATAAGTCACCGGGCCCTGATGGCATACACCCAAGGGTTATTAAGGAATTGAAGAATGAAGTTGCAGATCTCTTGACTAAGGTATGCAACTTGTCCCTCAAAACAGCCACGGTACCAGAAGATTGGAGGATAGCAAATGTCACGCCTATTTTTAAAAAGGGAAAGAGGGGGGACCCGGGAAACTATAGGCCGGTCAGCCTAACATCTATACCGGGTAAGATGGTGGAATGCCTCATCAAAGATAGGATCTCAAAACACATAGACGAACAGGCCTTGCTGAGGGAGAGTCAGCATGGCTTCTGTAAGGGTAAGTCTTGCCTCACAAACCTTATAGAATTCTTTGAAAAGGTCAACAGGCATGTGGATGCGGGAGAACCCGTGGACATTATATATCTGGACTTTCAGAAGGCGTTTGACACGGTCCCTCACCAAAGGCTACTGAAAAAACTCCACAGTCAGGGAATTAGAGGACAGGTCCTCTCCTGGATTGAGAACTGGTTGGAGGCCAGGAAGCAGAGAGTGGGTGTCAATGGGCAATTTTCACAATGGAGAGAGGTGAAAAGCGGTGTGCCCCAAGGATCTGTCCTGGGACCGGTGCTTTTCAACCTCTTCATAAATGACCTGGAGACAGGGTTGAGCAGTGAAGTGGCTAAGTTTGCAGATGACACCAAACTTTTCCGAGTGGTAAAGACCAGAAATGATTGTGAGGAGCTCCAGAAGGATCTCTCCAGACTGGCAGAATGGGCAGCAAAATGGCAGATGCGCTTCAATGTCAGTAAGTGTAAAGTCATGCACATTGGGGCAAAAAATCAAAACTTTAGATATAGGCTGATGGGTTCTGAGCTGTCTGTGACAGATCAGGAGAGAGATCTTGGGGTGGTGGTGGACAGGTCGATGAAAGTGTCGACCCAATGTGCGGTGGCAGTGAGGAAGGCCGATTCTATGCTTGGGATCATTAGAAAAGGTATTGAGAACAGAAAACTGCTAATATTATACTGCCGTTGTACAAATCGATGGTAAGGCCACACCTGGAGTATTGTGTCCAGTTCTGGTCGCCGCATCTCAAAAAAGACATAGTGGAAATGGAAAAGGTGCAAAAGAGAGCGACTAAGATGATTACGGGGCTGGGGCACCTTCCTTATGAGGAAAGGCTACGGCGTTTGGGCCTCTTCAGCCTAGAAAAGAGACGCTTGAGGGGGGACATGATTGAGACATACAAAATTATGCAGGGGATGGACAGAGTGGATAGGGAGATGCTCTTTACACTCTCACATAATACCAGAACCAGGGGACATCCACTAAAATTGATTGTTGGGCGGGTTAGGACAGACAAAAGAAAATATTTCTTTACTCAGCGCATGGTCGGTCTGTGGAACTCCTTGCCACAGGATGTGGTGCTGGCGTCTAGCCTAGACGCCTTTAAAAGGGGATTGGACGAGTTTCTGGAGGAAAAATCCATTATGGGGTACAAGCCATGATGTGTATGCGCAACCTCCTGATTTTAGGAATGGGTTAAGTCAGAATGCCAGATGTAGGGGAGAGCAGCAGGATGAGGTCTCTTGTTATCTGGTGTGCTCCCTGGGGCATTTGGTGGGCCGCTGTGAGATACAGGAAGCTGGACTAGATGGGCCTATGGCCTGATCCAGTGGGGCTGTTCTTATGTTCTTATGTTCTTATGGTCTCTGCCCTCTCTGGTGGTCCATCTCCCAAGCACTCCCCCATGGACTATCAGAGAGGATGAAGAATGGCCTGCCCACAGCCACTGCTGACACTTCGGTGGTTGTGGCTCTGGGCAGTCCGTTCTCCGCTCTCTTTGGGGTTCATGGGAGATTGATCACTTCCTGAGTTCACCCATGCAAAGAAAGGTGTTTTTGTTTTTTTTCCTGAGACCCCGTGGACCACTTCTCAGAGTCTCGCATACCATCTGTGGTCCCTGGACCACAGGTTGGGAACCAGTGCTGTAAAGTCTATAGCAATTATTAAGAAAACTCTTTACTCAGTGAAGGCTGGAAATATCAGAGCAATCGTGGGCTTCAGGTGCTGATTAGAAGTAATTAAAATTCTGATGATCCACTCTAGGCAGTTCGGAAACAAAGAGAAAGCAAAGTATCCTCACCAACTGAGAAGGAAGTTGGCAACAAGGTGATAAAAATTAGCGCTAAGCTCTCCTGCTAAACTCAGCTTCTTTACCCTTAAAATTAGCATAACAGAGACAAATTTTTCTGGCAGATTTCCAATTCCTAAAAATAAGATGTTAATCCTATGATTACTGATCAAGGTGAAAATCTATAGAACTGATATCTGCTAAATGACCTGGAGATGATAAGGTAAATTAAAAACTAAAAAACTCTCAGCAAGAATGCTGAATTTGGGGGCTTCAAGCAAGGCACTCTCAGTGACACCCCCACTAACCAGGAAGAGGTGGGACAAGCAAACTGAGAGCCCTTTATGCCGCCACAGATCTTCTCGGGGACTCACTGTAAAGTTGGAATGGTGGTGGCACATTCCACCATTGGCACTGGGCTCTTTGACTGTCTTGTGAATAAATCACAAAGAAGCCTGAACAGAGTGTCTCCAAAAGGCTTATACAGGAAGCTCAGCAGTAGAGTACGGGATTTACATGCAGAGGATCACAGGTTCAATTCCTGTTATCTACAGGTAGAACAGTGAAAGACCCATATCTGAATTTCTGGAGAGCTGCTGCATATCAGAGGCATAACTAGAGAGGAACCTGAAGGGCACCTGCCCTGGGTACTAGGCTGGGGGGGAGGGGCACATGAGCACTGCTAAGGCTCCACCCTAGTTTTGGAGAAGGTGCTGGTGGCTTAAGGGGGGCCTCCACAGGAAAAGGAACAAAGGCACAAAGGGAGGAGTGCTCCCTCCTCCAGGGAGAACCCAGAAGTGATGCCACAATGTCACATGACATCAAGATGTCACTGCCCTGGGCACTGGGGCAGTGTGTTACACCTCTGTAGACAATATCTAGCTAATTGTATTGGCAACCTTCAGTCTCGAAAGACTATGGTATCGCGCTCTGAATGGTGGTTCTGGCACAGCGTCTAGTGTGGCTGAAAAGGCCAATCCGGGAGTGACAATCCCTTCCACACCGGGAGCAAGTGCAGTCTGTCCCTGGTCTGTCTCCCTGGCTATGGGCCTTCCTTCTTTGCCTCTTAGCCTCAGACTGTTGGCAAAGTGTCTCTTCAAACTGGGAAAGGCCATGCTGCACAGCCTGCCTCCAAGCGGGCCGCTCAGAGGCCAGGGTTTCCCACTTGTTGAGGTCCATCCCTAAGGCCTTCAGATCCCTCTTGCAGATGTCCTTGTATCGCAGCTGTGGTCTGCCTGTAGGGCGCTTTCCTTGCACGAGTTCTCCATAGAGGAGATCCTTTGGGATCCGGCCATCATCCATTCTCACGACATGACCAAGCCAACGCAGGCGTCTCTGTTTCAGCAGTGAATACATGCTAGGGATTCCAGCACGTTCCAGGACTGTGTTGTTTGGAACTTTGTCCTGCCAGGTGATGCCGAGGATGCGTCGGAGGCAGCGCATGTGGAAAGCGCTCAGTTTCCTCTCCTGTTGTGAGCGAAGAGTCCATGACTCGCTGCAGTACAGAAGTGTACTCAGGACGCAAGCTCTGTAGACCTGGATCTTGGTATGTTCCGTCAGCTTCTTGTTGGACCAGACTCTCTTTGTGAGTCTGGAAAACGTGGTAGCTGCTTTACCGATGCGCTTGTTTAGCTCGGTATCGAGAGAATGAGTGTCGGAGATCGTTGAGCCAAGGTACACAAAGTCATGGACAACCTCCAGTTCATGCTCAGAGATTGTAATGCAGGGAGGTGAGTCCACATCCTGAACCATGACCTGTGTTTTCTTCAGGCTGATTGTCAGTCCAAAATCTTGGCAGGCCTTGCTAAAACGATCCATGAGCTGCTGGAGATCTTTGGCAGAGTGGGTAGTGACAGCTGCATCGTCGGCAAAGAGGAAGTCACGCAGACATTTCAGCTGGACTTTGGATTTTGCTCTCAGTCTGGAGAGGTTGAAGAGCTTTCCATCTGAAAGCTAAACAGACAAAGGATCTTCACATTTTCACTTCTGAAAAGAAGACATAGAGATGAACAAATTTGCCCCTTATTTGCTCCTTCCTATGTTCCATTCCCACTGAATTCTGGTTTAATTAGGACGAGTTCTAGAATTAAGAACATCAGAACATCAGAACATAAGAAGAGCCCCACTGGATCAGGCCATAGGCCCATCTAGTCCAGCTTCCTGTATCTCACAGCGGCCCACCAAATGCCCCAGGGAGCACACCAGATAACAAGTGACCTCATCCTGGTGCCCTCCCTTGCATCTGGCATTCTGGCATAGCCCATTTCTAAAATCAGGAGGTTGCGCATACACATCATGGCTTGTAACCCGTAATACCAGCGTGCACATTTTGACACACCACGAAGGGCGTCCTGCATCTACATGAAAGCATGGATGCACCCACCTGTAAGTCAGGCATCCTTATTCCCTGCAAAACATGCATAAGTCAGGTGTGGCAAGTGGGGACATCTGCCCTGGGCACCACTTGGGGTGCAGACTTACCCATATTCTACTGATGGTGCATTTGCGCCCCACAGCCAATGGTGCATTTTGGTGGAATGAATAGGGCTGGCTTCCCATCCCATAATCTTCCCTTCTCTGTGTAGCCTGCTGAATAAATTCACTTGGGGGGATGGACAGGACGAGCTTCACACCCCATGATCTCCTTTTCTCTGTTTGGACAGGGGTGCAATTTCAGTGTTTGCCACGGGTGCCATTTTCCCTGGATACACCACACACTGGTTCCTCTTTTGACCAAAAGGAGGAGCACAAGATATCTTCTGTGCTTTTTAGCTTCAGTTCCAAGAAAGGTTTTAGTAGCCGACTGCTGCTAGCCGTGCATTATTTAAAACAGTACAAAATTAGAGGCTTGATAAGAGCTGGAATTGAATGTCTTGAAGTATGGATGAAAATTCAGCAGCCGGTGCTTGGCACCAGAGAGACCCAACAAGTGGAAGGACATTAAATCCACTCTGGAAACAAAGCCAAACTCCGGTACGCAAAAATCATCGGGGGGGGGGGGGTGTTCTAGCACTGATCTCTGGTGGAAAAGAAATTCCTCCTGCCGAATGACTGAAACCTCCTAACGAATCCCTCTTCCTTCGTGGCAAGCAGGGGGCACTTTTCCAACCCCGCGCTATTGATTTGGGACCTCGACTGGATTCCAGCTCCCTTTCGTGCCCGTACTTTGCCCAGCTAATCACAAACTAAGGCTAACAAAAGCAGCCTTATTCTTTGAGGCTACTTTTGTTGGCCAGACAAAAGGATCTTCCCTCCTGTGCAGCATTTAACGGGAATAAAGGTCGTGAAGTTTGTCAGACGTATACAGTCAGCAGCGGTCAAGAGGAGGGAAAGACTCACACATTGCGCAAGCTTGCCCCTGTATCTGCAGGGATCCATTTTACAGACCACTCCCCCATGGATATGGAAACCGTGGACACTGGGAACTCTAAAAAGAGTAGCCCTTATACTCCATCCTGTGCATGGGGAGGCTCCCTCCCCCCTGATCCGCTGATAACTGAATCCACAGATTGGGGGGCCGACCTGTACAAGTATTCTGTTCCCGTTTGCCTTTGGGTTCCCTCCATCATCTGCTGCAGCGCATACCTTTTTTGGTGCAGCCGCATTGGTGCTGGTGGATAGGGTCAGGCACTGGCGATCTTGGCCCCTGTGTCTCCTATGGCCAGGACCACAGAATGCCACCTCCCCCACACCAGTTGCACCCCTTACTGGTCATGTCTGGGGGAGGGTGTGCAGCCTCCCTGCCTCTCAGAGGGCAGCCAAGGAAGGTGGCAGCAGCAGTGGGGCATGGATTATGGCATGGGGCATGGGCAGCAGTGCTTCCCCCAGAGGTGTGGTGCCATGGGGCACTGGCCCCCCTTGACCCCCCAGGCACGCCAGCCTTAGTCTCCAGCTAGGGTAGTTTCCACTTCTAAGGGAGCTGGTCCTTCCTGAATGTGCAGATGAGGGCTGAACAGGGCAAATTTTACTGGTCTAGTCCAGAGCTCTTTAGCTGTTTTTCTGAGGTCAGTTCTGAATGTTGTCACTTTGAAAATTAACATTTATGCAAATGTGAGAACAGAAAACATGCTCTGCTTAGCAGGACACTGGGGCCTTTGGCAAGATTATACGACTGCAGGAAGGAAGCTCCCAGGGAGAGCTCTAAAGCTAATAAGCATCTCTGTGGTGCTGATGATCATTATTAACGCTGTTTATGCAAACATAAAACATATTGTGGTTATAATAAACAATCTGGAATATTTTTCAAAGCCATCGGAATATTGCTTATGAACTTGGGAAGGAAAAACACAAGATTTTCTTAACTATCCATACCATTTGGGCGACAATCAAGATACAACTAGCAGAGGCTATCCTGCTTGGTGACAGAGTTATACTTGCACTGAGACCTGCCTCCAAGCCCATCTCTCTGGCCAAGGTAATTGTCTTCTTCTCCCTTTCCAGTATGCTGTTGTGGCAACCGCTGCCTACCTGGTCTATCCTGGGTCCTATTCTGGTTGGGAGCGTGGGAAGGAAAAGCAGTGAGATGAAGGAACGCAAGAGCCAGAACCTGGGAACATCCACAAAACCCAAGTGTTGGAACAGACAAAAAATTTAGAGTTTAGAGTTAAACAGACAAAAAATTTAAAGTTAGATCAGACAAAAAATTTCTTTATCCAGTATGTAATTAGTCTGTGGAACTCCTTGCCACAGGATGTGGTGATGGTATCTGCCCTATATACCTTAAAAAAAGAATGGGGCAAATTTCTAGAAGAAAAGTCCATCACAGGTTACAAGCTGTGATCAGGCTGTGCAATCTCCTGGTTTTAGAAACAGGCTACCTTAGAATGCCAGGTGCAATGGAATGGCAACAGGATGCTGGTATCTTCTGTACTCCCTGGGGCATCTGGTGGGCCACAGTGAGATACAGGAAGCTGGACTAGATGGGCCTTTGGCCTGATCCTGCAGGGCTCTTCTTCTTGTACTTTCCTAAGAACATAAGGGAACCCATTCTTAATGAACATTTGCCCGAGAGTAAGCCGCACTGAACACAGTGGGAATTTCTTCTGAGTAGACACGCAGAGGGTGGCAGAGGAGCAACTTGTCAGGGGGATTATATGCCTTTTCATACGTACTCTCCAGTGCTGCCTTGCAGGGAGAAGAGAGAGTGAACACACTCCTGGCTCCCTTGTCTGGTGACATGAATATAGCCACCCTCCTTATTTTCAAGTTTCTAATGACATTCTTTCTTTCAGAAATCAATATCCGTTTAGAAAAGGCTCCAGGCAGACCCAAATAGCGTGCACCATACAATAGCATCATCAGGGCCCTCTGGTTCTTGGGGTGAGAAAGAAATCCAGATTGTTTATGTTGCTTCAGGTTGAATATTGCCCTCCCGTGTGAGTGTTTCTGGGCCGGTGAAATGTCTGCCCAAAGCTGTGAAGGAGCAGATCCATGACCAAGTCACCACCAGACATCTCAAGTGTCATCTTCTCCATCACTCAGAAATACATATATATTTTACTGACCCTTATATACATATGCATATATTGACCCTTAATGCTACCTGGAAATGTGACAAAACGTTTGTCTTTTCTCTTTTCTGTGCAGAAGGATGCAATATTCAGTTTGACACCCTCTCGTGCTCAGGAGGAATTGGTTATCAGTAAAAACAGATGTGAGTGGTAACAAAACACAGATTAAATATTGATGACTTACCGAGATCCATGTGGCAACACAACAACCTTTGCAGACTCCAGTAGCATATCAATTAGGGTATTTGTGAAACTGCTCTCCAAGAATCTCAAGATTTGTTGCCTTTTTGAACGATTTCGAGTGAGGGAGCCAGCTGTTATGGTTTATTATTTTCTTGTGCATCCTTGAAGACGTGCAGAGAAAATCAAGGCGCTATTACGTACCCTTCTAATCGAAGGCTTTTGCTCCCTACCTCGGCTGCAACTTATGCAATTCAAACAAGAAAATATTGTGCGTTACTTTGCCACTGATGTACATCCTAATGAATTTTTGCAAGAGCTAAATGTACGCTTTGAGATAACATGGCACCTTTTCCAATTCAACAGTTCAGTGGCATAGCTAGAGGGGGTGCCAAGCACTTAGTTTTGCAGGGAGCCTCACCATCGGGTGCAAGTGCCCCCCCCTGCAGAGCCATTCCGAATGGGGGGAGCAAAACAAAGGCAAATACAGAGAAGCAGGGAGGTGAATACCTTTGTTTTGCTCCCTCTGCCCGGAAAGGCTCCCAAAAGGGGGGGAAGGGCCACTTGCATACCACAATGAGGCCGCAGGAAGGGTTGGATCTGGTGGTGATGGTGCACAATGGATCCTATCCCTTCTAGCAGCAGCCTATTCACCCATTTTCTCTCCTTGGACTTGCTCTAGCAAAATCACTACTGCAAGCCCGAGGAGATCCATTGCAGAGCAGGAGGCTTACACAGGAGTAAGGGGATTTAAATCCCCTTTCCCTGCTTAAACCTCCCAGTCTGTCCCCACTGGATACAATGTGCCCACTTTTGGCATGGCTACACCAGCTGGGCACGAGGGACGGATAAGATTTGGCTGAGTCTCGCAATCGGATGCATGTCTACTCAGAAGTAAGTCCCATTATGTCCAATGGGGCTTTCTCCCTGGAAAGGGTGTATAGCAGTGTTTCTCAAACTGTGGGTCGCAAGCCAATTTCAGGTGGGTCCCCATTCATAGATGCTACCATGGTATGTGACTGCATTTGGGGAAATGTGACAGACCGGTACTTTTAACAAGCTACTATGTATATTCTTTTAACAATGCTAGTAAATGGGACTTACTCCTGGGTAAGTGTGAGTAGGATTGCAGCCAAGGATTGTGAAAAATGTTCCTGCTTGATGATGTCACTTCCGGTCATGACATCACTTCTGGTGGGTCCTGACAGATTCTCATTCTAAAAAGTGGGTCCCAGTGCTAAATGTGTGAGAACCAGTGGTGAACAGGATTGTAGCCTCATTGTGTTCAGTGGGACTTACTCCTGGTACGTTTGTGGATAGGACTGCAGCATTAGTGCATAGATGTGGACTACACAAGCATGCCCATTATAAGTGCAAGTCCTGAGGATGATTTGCACTCCAAAATGTGACCCACATTTTCTCCAAAACTTCTGGCAACTACCTAAAAACCCTGGCTGGGTCGAGTTGTTTTGGTATTTTTTTGTGGTAGCTCAGCAACCGGGGGTGGTTGTACAGATTACTGAGTCTTAACAGAAAGATTAGGCTGAGCAAAATGAAGAAGGCTTGTTTTCTCCATTATGAACCTTGAAAGCTGGATTTGAAAGCTTCCCAGAAAAGTAGGCAGGGAGAAGGCATAAATCCATCACCATTGCCGCCATTTCATGGCTGATGGGAGTGTCGTCTTTTAGCAACGAAAACCTAATCATAAAGAAAAGCAACTCCGATGAAATGCTCACTAACCTATATGGCTTTTACTGGCTGGGCCAAGAAAGGTAATATAATAAAAGTTACTCTGCAATGAAACAGAGTTTCCGTTCTGGCTGCTGGAAGAACATCAGTTTTTCCCCTCATTGTGTCTTATTTAGTGACAGTGACCACCAAGGCACATCTTTCCTTGATATATTTTGAGGTGATGGTCAGGGTGGTGTGCAAACTGCACAAAAAAGTTGCTGGATGGAGCTTCCTAAGAATGTTTTCTAGCCTTCATGAATAGAAAGAAATGTCTGAAAGTGTGCGGGGATTATCCTTGCTGAAACTGCAGAAGCCTGAGGTGTTAGTTTGTAGATTTGCAGAAGTTAGGGGGCAGAGGTCCATGACCTTCATATGTTCCATATGATCTTCATACGGTCCAAACACTGTGGGCCCTCAGATATCTGCGGACAATTAAATTCACGGGCGGGGGGGCAGAGCCATGGCACTGCAAGAACTTACCCAGGGCCGTGCCTGGCCCTGCAGAGGTCACGCACAGTCTCCTAGCCTCCTCACAAGTCCTCCTGGGCATGACCAGAAGTGACTTCCAGTTCGCACCAGTGACATCTGGAGGTATTCTAAGATGTGCCTCAGAACACCTCTGGACATGACCAGAAGTCACAGGTGCCAACCAGAAGTCACTTCTCATCATGCCTGGAAGTCCTTCTGATGTCCAAATCTGCAGATGCCAGGAAGCACAGAGCTGGAGAATAAAAACAAGCACAGATGCCCCTGACAAGGAGGACCCACTGCAAATTAATAAACTATAACCACTCGTTGCTTTGAATCATTCTGCAGAGGAAGAGAGTGCTCCAGGGGAACCCCTTACAGCTGCCACCTAATGGAGGAGAAGCCAGTCACTGCATTCTGTGGCCAGTTTCATGGGGGGCTTTTTGAAATAGGCCTGACAGCTCTGAGAATCAGCAGTGGCAGCCAAAACATCGGATTATTGCCTGTTTTTCATTGTACATGAACTGCTTTGAGAGGCCTTAGCCCAAAAGTCAGCAAATTTTTTTAAAAAGAAGGATCTTACCTTATAAAAACGGCAGCTGCTATTGCATGAGGTACATTGACGTACTTTACAAATGTGCAAAATGTAGGCAATTCAATGTTTCTTGATGCAGGATTTGGGCTGCTTCTTATTTTTTTGTTACTGAACTGAAAGCAGTAGCCAACTCACCAGGCAAAATGCAAAAGTAGAAAGAAAAACAAACAAACAGAACCATAGAAGATTGCAAATACATCAGTTCTGCTCCAGCAACAAGACCAGGTAATTTACAGCTACGTAATCAGGTGAGAAATTGGGATGAATAGTATTTTGGATGCAGAGTCAGAAACAAGGATCTTCATCTTAGTAGCTTCCTTGTTGTCATTTCCTCAACACTGGGCCAAGACTGTGGGAAGTATAGCTCAGGGACAGAGCACCTGCTTTGCATGCATGGTCACCTTGGGTCATCTCAGCCCATCTCTGGACTGGGAAACTCTCCCATCTGAAATGCTGGAGAGCAGTTGCCGGCGAGGGTAGACAATGCTTAGATAGGCAGGCCTACAATCTGACTCAGTTCAAGGTAAGTTTCTGTGTTCTCTTATACATGATGGATGTCGGAAAGTAAGATAATTCGGCTCAGTAGCCAACTATTGATAGCTTCCTTTTAAAGAAGCCTCTTTGCTCTTTGGAAAAATGGCAGCGACCTGCACAGCCAGCAGGCAAACTGCATTTAAAATAACCTTGTTTTCTCTGCAGTTGTGCTGCACAGCTGTTACCATCTTCCAAAGTATTAAGGTAGAGAATTTGTCTTTCTTACGGAACATTCCTTTTGCCAAAATGAAGTTTAATACCAACTGAGCATCATCCATCAGACCCCAAGACTCCACTTTTAGAAGACCCATTGATTTGTTCCATTAATTTTTTCCCCAAGAAGTGCCCTGGATGGATTTTTGCTACATTTCCCCATGAATCCAAGGGAAGCAGGCCACGGCAGCTTGACAGTGCGATCTTTCAACTCCGTGGCTTGCTGTCCTTCGGCCATTTCTGTCAACTCCTAGAACCACTTTGAAGCCAGCTCTTGTGTTCTCCTTGGAGTTTGTCATGTCCCCGATGCCAGAAGTCTCCATGACTCAAAGGCAGAGGTATCTTTAGGGAGGTGGAGGTCTGACGCTGGAATCCTGCAGAGTGCAAACTGGTTCAAGGCCCAGAGAAAAAGGACTTGGTGCTGGGCACCAGTTGCAACTGGAATTGGGTGTGCAGCTTTGGTTGCTCTTTCACAAAAAGCTGAAAAAGTGAGGAACAATGCAACAACTGCCTCTAAAAAAGAATTGGACCAATTCATGGAGGTGATGTCCATTCACAGCTGTTAGCCACAAGTGGAAGCTCCGTGGTCAGTGTACCCCTAGAGCTGGCAACCTTTTCAGTAAAGGAGCTTAACTTCCAGGATGCCACGTGCAGAGCTCACCTTCCAAACTCAGTTCTACGTAGGACGAATGACCTTCGGTGCTTGGTGTGATCCAGACTGCTGGCCACAGGTTCCCAACCCCTGCCCTAAATTAATTTGCTGCATAGTGAAACCGGCAGGAAGGGCTATTGCCTTTGTGCCCCACTTGTGGGCTTCCTATAAACATTCAGCTAATCACTACTGGACATGGGGTGCTGGAGCATGGACAGTCATCTCCCAACGGCGATGTTCTTATGCCATCCCTGAGGCTAAGGGTTCCAACTCCTCAAGTGAAGAACCAGAGGCACAGCTCTGTCCTCTCTTCCAATACCAAAAATCCCTCTCTCCTTTGTAACTCTCAGCATAGAAGACAGAGATGGGACCTGGAAGCTGCCCAGTCATGTCAGAGTACTGTATACAGCTCTGTGCCTGCATTCTACCACTTTAAATTCCTTCTAATTTTCAGCTAAGGTACGGGGCAGGGGCACTAGGTTGACCTCTGCGCTGTTTAGGTGTTCTTTTAAAAGTCTGTTGAAGGAACCTCCTTCTCCCATTAGAAGAGTGGTCTTTGACCTTTTTGTGCCATTACATACATACATACAGCATGAGACTGGGGGGTGCAAAGCATCAAGTTTTCACCCTTCAAATGTAAATTTTGGGGAGGGGGTAAAAGTGAGGTGTTCTTCTACTATTTCAATTAATAAAATAAGTGGTGGGGAAACAGGATTCAAAGAGAAGGTCATTGCCCAGTGAAAGAGCACCTGCTTTGCACCCAGAAGGTCCCCGGTGCAATCCTTGGCATGTCTAGGTAAGACTGAGAAAGACCCTTATCTGAAACCCTGGAAAGCTGGGTTGACAATACGGGGCTAGATCGGTGGTTGCCAAACTGTGAGCCATGGCTCCCCAGAGAGCTACAGAAACCAGCCAGGGGAGATGCAGAATCCTTGCCCCCCCAAAATCCACTACCCAATATAGTCTATAGGACTGTAGGGGAGCCATGGCCAAGGCCCAGTAGGTTAAGTGAGGTACCAATTGAACAGGTTTGGGAACCACTGAGCTAGATCATGGGCCTTCAAACTCCAGCCTATGGGCTAGATCAGGCACCCCAGAATAATTATTCTGGGCACCACGCGGTAGTGGCCAGACCCTACTGTTTCACCCCACAGCCACCGGTTTTCAGGCCCAATCCTTCCCAAACCTTATGCCGGGGAGCCACTTCCTTGGGAAATTGGGATGCAAAACCTTCTGGGGCAATACACTGTGGAAGTGACTCCCTGGCACAGCATTCGGCAAGCGTTCTGGGCGCAAAACTGGTGGCTGTGGGACGGAACAGTGAGACTCACCACCGCTGCACGGCACCCAAAATGATTATTCTGGTGCACCTCAGGCCATGGTTTGGAGACTGCTGAGCTAGATGGTCCAGTGAACTGAAGGAGGACAAGGCGGCTTCCTGTGCTCAGCCTCGGCTACCTAAATTACATTTGATCTTTAAAAAAAAAGTGTAATGGTTTTATAATAGCAACAAGGTACAGCACAGCACAGCCTTTGTCCGTGGCTGGATAGAAAGGGATGGCTTAACATAGTAAATTGTGGCTGCTGGGTAAACTTGTTTCCGTTATCACCCGCTCATAAGAGATACATGCTCCATTTATCTCATCATAACACAAAAGCCAACCAGCATATCTTAACTTATTTTCGTGGTGCCTGTTGCTGCTTCTTCTTTTTTTCCTTTTCGCTTAAAAAAAAACACAAAACAACCTGATTCAGTTCATTAATTGGATTCTCTTTATATTTCTGGAACTGTGACTAGTGCTATTAAACACTACAAGCTGCAGGTAGGACGCTGCTAATTTAGCTGCCGAGCTTCTTTTTCAGTTCTGTTCAGCATAATAAAATGCTCTTAAATCAGTATGAATTATTAAAAAGGAGTTGTGTCATCGGGACGGGATGAAGGGCACATTTGCATGCTAGATTTATTTAGAAATAACAGCTCACAAGCGATTAGCCACTTAGATGCTAACGGATCACCCCCAGCACAGCCCAATTTGGTTCCTGGTGCCTGGCTTGGCTCAGCCAGATGTGCCAGCCGTTCACAGACAGACTGCAATCAGCCGCTGTCCCGCTGAACTGCGGCTTTGTAAAACAAGCTCTTTGCAAAGGGATCCACAACCATTTCATTAGTTCAAAAGGTATCACCCCCCCCTCCCCATGAGGAAATTACAATGCAGAACCTACCTATACCTTTGATGGCTTTAAAGGGGCCAAATTCAGAGGCCTAGACAGGTTCAGGAGGTAGATCTATCAATGGCTACTAGCCTTGATAGCTACCTGGAACTTCCAGCTTTAAGGCAGCTTGTCACTGAATGTCAGCCTGATCTGCCCCAGTTCCATCTCCCCCTGGCCTGAAACGCCCGCTCCCTGCCTCCATTCTGCTTTCCCAGTCCCTGGACTGCTGGGCACTTTCCTTACTTCCAGTGGTGGCCGGCGGCTTGGATGCAGCACTGGCAGACCAGTGCAGGCCTTTCCACCAGCATTGCTTACTCTAGAACAGAGGAGTCAAACATAAGGCCCAGGGGCCGGATGCAGCCTGCAGAAGCAGGAAAGCGTGGATTTATCCGATTCTGTTATAGAGATAAATTATTAAAGATATTACAGGAGAAAAAATGGAAAGTAAGAAAGAAAAAGAACCCTGAGGGGTAATCGGAGGGTTAAAGAAAATTGGAGGATTTATTCAACAATAAATAATAACAGTGGTCCAAATTTATTTGAAGAAAAGAAAAAAAGAATACGTATGAAATTGATAAATATGAATTAGAATGTATTAAAATATAGCTGGAAATGTAAACATGTGGAAGAATTGTTTTATATGTGGTTATTATGTCAAAGGAAAAAAGTGTAATTAGATTGGAGAATTAGATTGGAGTTGAAAGAGCTGAGGTGATAATTTTCGTAATTAGATTATTTTGTTTTAATATTAATGAGCAATTGAAGTTAGTTTATGCTTGGTAGAAAGTGAATATTTAGAAAATATATTATAGGGCATTAGGGAAAATGTATATTATATAAATAAATGGATAAATCCATAAGAGGTAGAAATAGATGAGTAAGTAGATTAGGAGATATAGTATGATTAATTAGTAATGGTATATGGTATTTAGCACTCCTAAATGTATGTTTGTATGTCTGTGTGTGTTTAAAAAAAAACAAAAACGTGCAAAATATGACCACAGTGTCCTCTAGGCTCAGAAACAGAAAAACAAACAGGAACCTTATTCCAAAACAAGGTCATATCAGTCTGAAAACAGTCTGTTCCCCTCAGCTCACTTTTTCCCCTCGCACACTTGGCTGGGGGGGGGGAGACGATGAATTTTGGGACATGCTGATGTTGTTGGATTGGTGCACAGACAATTTAATTCCAGCATCCATTGGAAAGAAAATTTCAGAAAGTTCTTTGCAGGTACTGCTAAATTAAGTGAGATGATTTACTGGGTGAAAGGTCAAGTGAAGAAAGCAATGTACGTACACACACACATACCATCTTAAAGTGCATAGCCCCATTTCAGTTCTCTTTCTTGGATGTGTGAGAGTGTGGTTGAACCTTGAATTGGCTTCCATAAATCTCAGTATTGGGAATGCACATTCATGAACTTATGCCTTATATAAAGTCCATTTTGCTTAGCTCCATCTAGCTCAGTAGTATCTACACCAGTGGTTCCCAAACTGTGGGTCGTGAAACTGACAAGGTGAAAGCTGACAAGGAAAATGTATTGAGCAGGGATGTGCTCCAGTCTCTTGGCCGATTCACAAGTCAGGTCACGTCAGTGACCCTGTGATTTGAGTCGAGTCACAAGTCACACACAAATACTGGGGTCTCTAGATAGGGACTCGAGTCTATTTGAGTCATGACTCTGTTCTAAGTCACTGGCCCCGAGTCTCAAGTCAAGCCACCCACAGCTTGAGTCAACTTGAACTGCAAAAAAAGTGTTTCTGGAGACTTGAATTGAGTCATTTCAAATTGAGTGCTCATCCCCGGTATTGAGACGTATGGAAAGTGAAACTGAGCCACATGTGCATGTTTACCCATGAGTAGGCAAACTTGCCTTAGCTCTTATCAAACACCAGGGGAAGAGGAACACATGGCAACCATAATGGTTCCAATCCAATGGATATGGAGCTCAACAAATGCTCCAGAAGGCAGTTCCCCCCCACCACCACCATAATAAAAAACAAAACAAAAACAAAAAAAAGAGGCTTGAGCATCTGGTAAAGTACTTTGGGGGGGTCTTGTAAAGCAAGGTGGGTCCCAGCAGAGTGTCATTTTAAAAAGTGGGTCCTAGTGCTAAAAGTTTGGGAATGACTGATCTACACTGACTTGCAGGACTCTCCAGATTTTCAAGCAGGGGTCTTTCCTAGTCCTGTCTGAAGATGCCAAACATCTGAACCTGGGACCCTCCACAATCAAAGCAGGTGCTGTTCCACCAGGTGCAACCCCACAGCCCAAGAGCAACCTCAGATTGGAATCAACACCACCGCTTTTACTTTTATACAAGGTGTCGATTGTGGATTGCTACCTGACTTAAAGTCAATGATCTTTCGCCATCCCATAGTTAATCTATTGTGAAATATCAGTTGTAATGTCTTCAAAGCCATGTTTTGACTGCAGGCGGGGAAGAAAAAGAAGCTGTGCAGAACTCCCAAATGCTCTAAGGAGCTTCGAAAGAGGGCTGGGGGTGTGCGTGCAACATACACTCTTTGGGTACATGTAGTAGATTCAATGAAGTGTCAAAAAAAAAAAAAAGGCATTGCTGATGGCTGTTTGACTCTGATAAGAGCACAGCCAGCTGGTTGACAATAGAAAAGAACTGTTGGAAGGAAAAGTGCACTTGAGGGGAAAAAAAGCAGCAGGAAGGCAGCTTGGTGCTGTTAGTTTTGCAGGGAGTCTCTCCACAGCATACCCCACCCTTGGAGCCATTCCGGCCAGTGGGAACAAAACAGAGGTGTATGCCTCCATTTTGCTCCCACTGCCTGGAATGGATCCAAAGGGAAGGGGCCTCTTGCATGCCGTGGTGAGGCTCTCTGCAAAACTTAGTGCTTTGCACCCCCTCTAGCTATGCCACTGCATGCCACTGCTATCAAAAGTGTCCAAGACCCACTCCATAAAAAAGCAAGCATGTTAGAAAGACACAGAAGGGGTCCCCCAACCCTAAATTTTTTAGCTCTGACTAGTAAAGGCTCCAGCAGCCAATTCCTAACCCACATTTTGGTGCTGTTTTCCCAACCTTCACCTTCACATTCTGTGGCCCCTGCAGATACTCAGTCTGTAGTAGGCTGTTTGAAGGGGACAGTGGAGTAAGTCCCACTGGACTCATCTCCTTTGGAGTAATTTCCACTGAACTCCAGGGTCTCTCTCCAGAGACACATGTCCACATGTTCCAATCACAGAGGCTGAAACTAAACCTGTTCCTTGGTATATTTGTCAAAAATTGACATCGGTTTTGCCCTAGCACATCTCATTTCAGAGATACAGCATAGCCTTGTTAGTAAATGGTTCAAGCAGCTTCCTTCTGAGGATGGTGTAGGCTTCCTCATAAGGAAGTTGCTTGAACCATTCACTGATGGGTCTGTGCTGCATCTCTGAAACTACATGTGATGGGGCAAAAGTGATGCCATTTTTGAAATCAGCACCCCAAATACACCCAGAATCAGCTCTAGCTATTAAGACAGCACCCCACATTCATATAAAACCACCATGCATTTAAAAAAAAATAAAAATGTTTTTCTGACCCTCAATTTTGCAGGCCTGAGGAACTTAGTAGGAATCTCCACCACGAACTCCATCTTTCTTTCTTTCCATCTTTCCAGCTTTCTGAGAGTAAGTGCCACTCTACAGACAGAGGCTTGCATCAAAGCAAGTCTATCACTTGATCAGGGCCAGCCTGAGGACCTGCAGGGCCCAACTGGGAATGTTTCCTAAAGGGGGTGATTTGTACCTGGGCCCAGGGTCAGAAAGGGGGCCCAGGAGCCAAAGGAGGAGCCCCAGAAATTTCCTGGGATCTGACATTTTCTGATCTCACCCAAACTCGCTGACTGTGGGGCGTGTCCTGGCAGGTACTGCTGCAAGCCACATCTGCTGGGCTGAGGGATGCACACATGACCCCTCCCCTTACACAGTGTCAAATCTGGGAGGAAACTGGCCTGCTACAATAGTTCTTTGGTGTATAGATCCGCTTGCCATGAAGGATTGTATAGGAACTCAGGGACCAGCTGTTGCAGAAATATATAGGATACTTCCCATTCTAGTGGACCTAAATATGATGCTGCTAATTTTCTGCAATGATTTTCTATATTTAAAAGATTTTAGAGGGACTTAGGAGTGTATTTGGTTTTCCATATTACTGTATCTAGTTGCCAACACTGTGCAGGTGGGTAGACTTGGGGTCCACATTGGGAAGCCCAGTAGACTTGGGCTCCAAATTTTCTGGCTGTTGTCATCCTCCCCCTGCCCTGTCTTGCTTCCTCCCCAACCCTGCCCACCCTCTCATCACCCTCCCCTGCTCTGTTTCACCCCTCGCCACCCATTTGGGAAGGTGCCCCAAAGAAAATTTGTACCCCCTCTCTGAAACCAGGCCTGGTTTCTCCTGAGGAAGAGAAGCTTTCTCGGGGGAGCTTTCAGCAGGATCTGCTCGCCATATGGAGCAACTAAGAGTCCACACTGAGACACAGGATTTCAAAGGATGCACGCTGGTGATGTAGCATCTTTTATCAGTGTCTGAAAATTGCAAATGCCTCAGGCTAATTAACTGCTGAAGATTGTTTCCACCACCCGTTGTGCCTTAATGTGGTTAGCTGGGAGGCAGAGAAGAAGGAGGCAGTCCATCTAGTCATTGGCTGCAAACATTCCCTTGATGTTGTGATTGACGCGGGCAACACATTTGTACACGACCACTTTGAAAAGGAGTTGCAACCTGGAGGGCATGCCGCAAGCATTGTTAATTGCTGACAGGAATGTTTACTTACCACACAACTCATTGGCCATAGTGACTACGCCTGTGAAACCCCTGGGCGATATTAGTTCTACCACTGGTGGTAAGGGGCTAGCACCATCTCAAAGATCACCTACTACTCCCATCTCATATGCCCATTCTTTGAAGTCACTGGAAGACTCTTATTCAGACTCTCCCAGCTGCCACAGTCCAGTTGCTGATCAGGGGCGCTTTCATGTGTGGGGATTTCTTGGGCAATACCCAAGGCCCCACGCCAGCAGTTCTCAAAAACTTACCCTGATCATGACACCCAATTCTTCCATGGCTCCCTGCAGGAGGATGAGACGGCCTCCAGCACTCTCCCAAGATGGCGCAAAATTTCATGAGATCTTGCACAATCTGAACCTGGCCAAGATGGCAGTACCTCTGTGAGTTTGCAGTGGCGCCTTGGGGTGGCAGGGCACGCAGTTTGGGAACCACTGTGCCAGGCCCACGAGAGTGTCCCTGAGAGTGTCCATGCCCATGTGCCACCTGTCTCCACTGAGATATTGCTGCTCATATTCTATTGCCCAGTAAGCCATAGTCGGGGATGCTGGCTGGGTGATAAGGAAAGAGTGACAGCAGGAGCAGACTACCCTCCTTCCCTAGTCAGGGCCATAAAATGCTGGAAGGGGAGCCATGCAATTTCAAAGGTCACTGGCTGAGTAAGCAGGGCAGCCAGCTGCTAATGTGCTGGTCCCCACTATTTTCTGCTAGGTGACCAACCAGGAGGCTTACTGGGTGGGAAGTGGGGGGCGGGCAGGCAGTAGCAGCAGATGTGGGGCCTCCACCAATGACGTGAGCAGGAGCCTCTTGGTCCAGAAGCAAGTGGACTAGTGGGAGGGGCCACTTACCCAGCATGTTGCAGCACCTGCAATATTTACTGTGCTGTTCCCCCGTAGTGGGCAGGAGTCCTCCTCCTTCATGCCACAGCGCCAGAGTCAAGGAGGATTGGCAGCACCCACTGGTCTGATGGAGGTGCTTGGAGCCAGTGTGCATCCCAGCAATCCCCACCCAGGAACTGGGTGGGTGTAAGTCACTAACAGTGCGACCGGTCAAGCTGCCGGCAAAGGAGGCTCGCAGGCCAGGAGGATTCAAATAACCAGAGGAAGGGCAGTGACAGTGCGGGGACCCTACAAGGCTCTTTTTCTGAAGGCCTCCCAGAGGCTGGCAGTGACACTGCTCTGGAATGCCTGCCCCAGGGCAGGCGGGGGGCTGGTTCCTACTCTGAGGAGTTCTGGGGACCAGCTGAAAAAGGTGCTATTCTTCCAGCACTGTGTTTTTGCTTAAGTCTGCCTGTATTCTTAATGACACTTTTTTCAAGGGTATCCATTCTTCTGTTTTTAATGTTGTATTTTATCATTAAATATTAAACACTGAAATTCTATCTCCACCTGGTCGGATACGAATGTAGATGAAAGAAACATAAACCGGAGATGGACGGGAGAACCTTAGTGGACCAGAGCACTGGGCTGCATGTGGGTTTGCTTCTCCCTTGTGAACTGGGTAAGGGTAAGGTAAGGGCACCTCTCAATGTCGGCTGTCCCGTTTAGCAGGAGGAGGGCAACTAACTATACTTATTCCCCCAGCACAGCATCCCTTCCAGTGACTGTTGCTGATGTCTCTCTTGTGTCTTTGGGGGGGGGGCAGGAAGTCCTCCTTGCTTCGCTATGAGATCCATTGAAAAAGCGCTCTATAAATATGTATCATTAGGGCCAGCCCACTCTGTCAGCCTACCCACCTCCACTCCCCTTCCTCTCCCTCAACTGAAAAAGGAAGAGACAGAGAGGAAGGAGTGTGAAGGAGAGGAAGAGTGCTGGGCTACAGCATTGGATTCACTCTGGCCAACACTCTCCTGTCTTCTGCATATCCTCTTCTCCTCCCTCCCTCCCTCCCTCTCTTCCTTTTCCAGTTTAGGGAGTGGGGGGAGGAGTGGAAGGCACCTCACCAGATAAGGGGACACAGCATTTGACACGCTACCTCCGGTGCCAGGAGCTCTTAGGCCAACCGTGTTCGTCATTATCATAATAGCTTCTGAAGGTGGACCGATCTATCCTAGACATCAGTGATGAACTACGAAGGGGAATGGCCTACAACCATGGGGGGCAGGGGCTGCTGTTGATACTACTGCTGAGAGCCCAAAGGATTCTCAGGTGCTGGGAGAATCAGCCAGGACGGAAAGAAGGAGACCCGCTGCGGTGTTGTTGTCAAACAGAGGAGATACAGAGCATGCTGGGCATGATCTCAGCTTGCTTCACACTTCCTGCTTTGACTTGAGTCCACACAGAAGAAGGAGTCACGTAAGGGGCTAGTGCAGCTGGGGGGAGGGGGGAGGACTTGTGTGCCGCTTCAGGCAGCCCAATTGCTTCACCTGGCCCTGGTTTGAGACTAAGAGTGGCACCCACAACTGCATCTTCCATGGATTGGAGAAGTTCCAGGCCTTGAATACAAGTGGAGGACAAAGCTGTCAGTGTGACTTCAGAAAGAACTCTGGCATCCCAGCCAACTGCGACTCAAGGAGACACCAACCTGGCAGTTGTGTTTGGCTCACACTGGCGCACCTGGTATTTTTAAAACAAAAAAAAATCCTGCAGAGCTGTAGGCTCTGATAACAAAAGCATTTATTTAATCAGGACTGATTAGGTTTGTTGTTCAGAGAATCGTGTTTATGTTTCGTATTAAAAATGAACCATCCAACTGGGTGCGTTTCATTAGCAGTGAAAGTCTGTAGTGGGACTTTCTTTTTAAAGTTTGCTGGGCTTTCTTTTTAAATTTGGGATTTTTTTCCCCCCGATTTCCAGTTTCCCTTCTACCTTGCCCATAGCTCAGTCATATCCCAAACCCGCCCCTCCTTGCAATGGCCCCGGTTCGGTGAAAGTCAATTACCATTTCCTGTGTTGGTTTTCTTCCATTTTATTATTTTTATTGCTTTTAATAAAATGCATGTAATTGTGGTTTATACATGCCCTGGTGCGAGGTCACACCACCCAAGCCAAACCGCCTGCTTTTGCCAGCTTTGCATTGCATGTTGGATGAGTTGAATCAGTGGCATACCTGCAGGGGTGCAAAGCACGAAATTTTGCAGGGAGCCTCACCGCAGTGCGCAAGCAGCCCCTCCCCTTCGGAGTCATTCCTGGCGGTAGGAGCAAAAACAGAGGTGATGCCACTTGCGTGCTGTGGTGAGGCTCCCTGCAAAGTCTCGTGTTTTGCTTCCCCTCCAGCTACACCACTGAGTTGAATCAATGCACAATGAACGTGGTTCCTTTTGAAACCAGAGGGCAGATGCTGCAGGCCCACGACACCTGTGGTTGTCAGGCAAGGCCTGTTTCCTGAGAAGGAACGTGTGGGTGTCGGATCATTCTGGTCAAGCTTTGCTGTTGGCCCTTCTTGGCCGGCCCTTTGAAGTGGACTGAGGCACATTCACTTACCCACGAGTAAACATGCACCTGCTGCTCCATTTCAGTTTCTGTAGGGCTCAGTACATTTTCCTTGTCAGTTATCAGTAGGTCAGTTTCGCAAGCCACCAAAAAATTGGGTCATGGCCCACTAGTGGGTCACAACCCACTGTTTGAGAATGGCTGGCCTAGAGAAAGGAACCCAGGGACCCCTTTGGGACCTCACTGCAACTCATACAAGCACATTCATGCTCACACCACAAACCAGTCACATGTGCATAATTGTTAGGGTTGTTTGATGTTCCTTACTGTATTTTTCTTCAGCTACTGGTGGTTTTGATGTCTGTTCTTTCACAATAAAGCGGTGGTTCTCACACATTTAGCACTGGGACCCATTTTTTAGAATGAGAATCTGTCAGGACCCACCGGAAGTGAAATCATGACTAGAAGTTACATCATCAAGCAGGAAAATGTTTAGCAATCCTAGCTGCATTCCTACCCACACTTACCCCAGAGTAAGTCCCATTGACTATCATTGTTAAAAGAATATACATAGTAGCTTCTTAAAAGTACATGTCTGTAACATTTCCCCAAATGCAGTAACATACCATGGCAGCATCAAGTATAATTTTATTGTATTGGCAACCTTCAGTCTCGAAAGACTATGGTATCGCGCTCTGAAAGGTGGTTCTGGCACAGCGTCTAGTGTGGCTGAAAAGGCCAATTCGGGAGTGACAATCCCTTCCACACCGGGAGCAAGTGCAGTCTGTCCCTGGTCTGTCTCCCTGGCTATGGGCCTTCCTTCTTTGCCTCTTAGCCTCAGACTGTTGGCCAAGTGTCTCTTCAAACTGGGAAAAGCCATGCTGCACAGCCTGCCTCCAAGCGGACCGCTCAGAGGCCAGGGTTTCCCACTTGTTGAGGTCCATCCCTAAGGCCTTCAGATCCCGCTTGCAGATGTCCTTGTATCGCAGCTGTGGTCTACCTGTAGGGCGCTTTCCTTGCACGAGTTCTCCATAGAGGAGATCCTTTGGGATCCGGCCATCATCCATTCTCATGACATGGCCGAGCCAACGCAGGCGTCTCTGTTTCAGCAGTGAATACATGCTAGGGATTTCAGCACGTTCCAGGACTGTGTTGTTTGGAACTTTGTCCTGCCAGGTGATGCCGAGAATGCGTCGGAGGCAGCGCATGTGGAAAGCGTTCAGTTTCCTCTCCTGTTGTGAGTGGAGAGTCCATGACTCGCTGCAGTATAGAAGTGTACTCAGGACGCAAGCTCTGTAGACCCGGATCTTGGTATGTTCTGTCAGCTTCTTGTTGGACCAGACTCTCTTTGTGAGTCTGGAAAACGTGGTAGCTGCTTTACCGATGTGTTTGTTTAGCTCAGTATCGAGAGAAAGATTGTTGGAGATCGTTGAGCCAAGGTACACAAAGTCATGGACAACCTCCAGTTCATGTGCAGATTGTAATGCAGGGAGGTGAGTCCACATCCTGAACCATGACCTGTGTTTTCTTTAGGCTGATCGTCAGTCCAAAATCTTGGCAGGCCTTGCTAAAACGATCCATGAGCTGCTGGAGATCTTTGGCAGAGTGGGTAGTGACAGCTGCATCGTCGGCAAAGAGGAAGTCACGAAGACATTTCAGCTGGACTTTGGAGTTTGCTCTCAGTCTGGAGAGGTTGAAGAGCTTTCCATCTGATCTGGTCCGGAGATAGATGCCTTCTGTTGCAGTTCCAAAGGCATGCTTCAGCAGGACAGCAAAGAAAATCCCAAACAAGGTTGGTGCAAGAACACAGCCCTGCTTCACGCCGCTTCGGATGTCAAAAGGGTCTGATGTGGAGCCATCGAAGACAACAGTGCCCTTCATGTCCTTGTGGAAGGATCTGATGATGCTGAGGAGCCTGGGTGGACATCTGATCTTGGGGAGAATCTTGAAGAGGCCATCCCTGCTGACCAGGTCAAAAGCCTTCGTGAGATCTATGAAGGCTATAAAGAATGGCTGTCATTGTTCCCTGCATTTCTCCTGCAGTTGTCTAAGGGAGAATACCATATCAGTGGTGGACCTGCTCGCTCGGAATCCGCACTGTGATTCTGGATAAACGCTCTCTGCAAGTACCTGGAGCCTCTTTAGTGCAACTCGGGCAAACAACTTTCCTACAACGCTAAGGAGAGAGATGCCACGGTAGTTGTTGCAGTCACCCCTGTCACCTTTGTTCTTGTACAGCATGATGATGTTTGCATCCCTCATGTCTTGAGGTACTTCACCTTCTCCCCAGCAGAGACAGAGGATTTCATGCAGCTCAGTAGCGATTATCTCTTTGCAGCACTTTAGGACTTCAGCAGGGATGCTGTCTTTTCCAGGTGCCTTGCCAAAGGCAAGGGAGTCCAGGGCCACGTGAAGTTCTTCTAGGGTTGGTTCACTGTCAAGCTCCTCCAGCAAAGGCAGGCACTCAATGTTGTTCAGCGCTTCTTCGGTGACTACATTTTCTCTGGAATATAGCTCAGAGTAGTGCTGCACCCAGCGTTCCATCTGCTGCGCCTGATCCCGGATGACCTCGCCTGTGGCAGACTTCAGAGGGGCAATTTTCTTCTGTGTTGGACCTAGGGCCTGCTTGATACCGTCATACATCCCCATGATGTTGCCTGTGTCAGCTGCTACCTGTATCTGGGAGCAGAGCTGAAGCCAGTAGTCGTAAGCACATCTCCTGGCAGTCTGCTGGACTTTGCTGCGAGCAGCTCGGAGGACCTGCAGGTTGCGCTCACTGGGACAGGCCTTGTGTGCTGCTTGAGCTCTCCTCTTTTCCTCAATGACTGGTGTCAACTCCTCAGAGTGGGCTTCAAACCAGTCTGCCGTCTTGTTGGTCTTCTTGCCAAATATGGACAAGGCGGTGTTGTAAACGGCATTCTTGAAATGTTCCCATCTGTTGGATGCGTTTGCATCGACCGGGCCTGGAAGAGATTCCTCAAGTGCTCGTGCAAATTCCTCCACTTTTCTCTGATCCTGGGTCTTGCTGGTATCAATGCGAGGTCTTCCTTTTTCGTGTGATACAGTCGCTTTGTTTGCAGTTTCACTCTGCTGCACACCAGGGAGTGGTCAGTGTCGCAGGCAGCACTCTGATAGCTGCGTGTGATCTTGGTGCTGGGAAGGCTGGAGCGTCTGGTGAGAATCAGGTCGAGCTGGTGCCAGTGCTTTGATCTTGGGTGTCTCCAAGAGACTCTGTGTTGGGGCTTCGTGTTGAAGAACGTATTGCTGACACAGAGACCATGATGACAGCAAAACTATAATATACTATAGTAGTATACTAGTAGTATACTAGTAGTATACTATAATATACTATAATATACTAAAAATACAATATTGAAATGAATGGGGACCCACCTGAAATTGGTTCGCGACCCACCTAGTGGGTCCCAACCCACAGTTTGAGAAACACTGCAATAAAGCTGTGATCTGTTTGGCTGGAAGTTCTCCTCTCCCAGCTGGATTGCTCTCTTCCCCGTCCCCCCATTTGTGCTAACTGACTTAACTGTAACAGATTCCTTTATCAGGGGACTGGTTCATTTTGCTTAGCCAGTGGCATAGTTATGGGAGGGTAGAAGGGCAATCCTCTACCCTTTCCTAGGGAAACATTATTAATTCCCCACACAGCCTCCCTAGTAACATTACTGTGTGAGAATGTATTTCTGCATACAGGTTCCCAAAGTGGTTTACACAGCAAAAGGAAAAGGAATAAGAAAATTATTCCCTATCACAAAGGAGCCGTCTAGAAAAAAAGACACAAGGTAGACACCAGCAACAGCCACTAGAAAAGGTACTGTGCTAGAGTGAGTTGGGGGTGCAATTCTATCCACACTTTCCTGCAAGTAAGTCACATTGACTTTAATGGGACTTACTTCTGAGTAGACATGCATAAGATCGGGCTCTGGGACAGTTGCTCTCTGCCTGCTAAAGCGAACAGCTAAGGTAGAAGGTAGATCTTTGCCCAGGAACAGTGTTTAAATCTTTGCTATTTTTTCAGAGCTGCTGGAACCCAACAGGCACTTTGGCAGTTCTTTACAATTCAATATGGTCTACATTTGATCTCTGCCCAGATGAAAGATTTTGCTTTAACAACTTTTAAGTTGTTTCAGCCAGATGACCTCTCTTGAATAGGATGGTTTTCTTTTCCAAAAACCTTTCAGCTTAATGTAAGCTCTCCCCATCTTCTGTGTACCACAAAGCCATTCATAACCCATTGCAAATGTTCACATTGGTGCAGCTGTTTTGTAACTAAATCTCCAAATTGCTACTGAAAGGCTGAAATGCTGGGGAATGTATAATGAACATTGCAAAAGAAAACTCCAGGGCCTTGTTCCTTTATTACCTAAAATCCTCGGCAACCGAGGTTGCTGAATTTATCAGACTTTACAATGTGCAGCACCTTAGAAATTGGGTTGGGACCTCTCGGTGGTTTACAGTAGTGCAGAATAATTTGTGCCCCTTTCCATCTCCACTACCTCCATCTAGGATCTACTGAAGCATAATATTCCCAGACTGAGCCACCTTTGAGTTCACTCTGGGACCAAGTGATCTTTCTGGCCTCTGTTTTTCAAGGTTGGGGGGGGCGGAGAGGTAGGCAGGATAGATGTGAACCAATTGGTCTGCCATTAACAAAAGAAGAGCCTAAATTTTTAAAAAATGGACATGTGGAACTGGTTTAATGATCTCTCTTACATTATTTTTTCCCCTCTGCAGACACTAATCCCATCCTTTACAACAGCAGTTCTCAAACTTTTGGTCAGGATCCCATTTACTCATGAGTTTGCAAACATGCCTTGGCCCACTTCAAAGGGTAGGAAAAGGGGAACACAATGTCACCTGAAAGGTCCCGATCTAATGAATGCAGGCCCAACAAACTCTCCTCCAATAAAGTCCCCCCCCCCAGCTGACAAGGGAAATGTATTGAGCCCTTTTGAAAGTGAAACGGAGCCACACATGCATGTTTGTTTTCATGCGTAGGTGAATGTGCCTCAGCTCTTATTGAAGGTCAGGTGGAATGCCAGGTCACCAGAATGGTCCCAATCCAATGAACATGCTCCAGATGGTGCCACCCCCCATAATAAAAAGGTTAAAACAGAGGCTTGAGTGGCTGGTAAAGTGAAACTTTTTTTAACACACATAAAGTCAGGTGGGTCCCAACGGAGTATAGTTTTAAAAGTAGGTCCCATTCCAAGAATGTTTTGGAACAATTGCTCTACACCAGTGGCTCCCAAACGTTTTGGACTGGCAGCTCCCTTGACCTACTAGGCCATTGGCCGCTGCTCTCCATCGGGGCTACAGTCCTATACATTGCACAGGGTGGTAGGTTTTACATCAGATTTCGTGGCTCCCCTGGTTGGTTTTCATTGATCATAGTTCATAGCTTGGGAACCACTGCTGCATGGTATTTATACACAGAGAGAGCTTGTATTCTTTCCTGCTCCTCATCTATTTCTTGCTCTCTTCCCAGTTCAGAGCTGTGTTTCGTGACCTCTTTATTTGTCACCCAAAATGCTTAGGTGAAGGACCCAATGCACGGCAGTCTAGTCAATCTGCACCTGAAACCCACAATTAGGGCTTCCTCTCTAATTTGGCCGTGGAAGAGAGTGAGTTCTTCATTCAAGGAGTCCTCATTTCCTGTTGTGTACTCCCGGGGTTTTGGGGTGCTCAGAGTTCTTGGTTCTCAAACACTAGAGCCCTCAAGGACCCTTGTTCGGTAGTACTGCCACCACCCTGTATGTGCCAGTGTCTCAGTCCAGGGACACTGAGACCCTGTAGGCTTAATTCTATCCCTTGCAGGCACTGAGCACTTTCTTTAATTAAAGCCTCAGTCCTCAAGTTACTAGTCCTCAATGAGTATTTGGTAGCTTGCTGAATGGCTAGGCAGGATTCTGAAACTTTGTTCCCAACAGACAATGAAACAACTTAGTAAAAGGATTTTTACTTTATTAAATACATAGCGTTACATAAAGTTACAAAAGGCAGCAAATGCTAGAGGCATAAAACTTCTAGGAAACATCTCAGCATTAAAATAACAAGCTAACTGACTATCTCTATTATTCCCTAACTCTCACCTGGGTCAGCTTTCTTTTGTAGATCTTTCAGCTCCATGTTACCTATGAGGCCACATGGCCCTGGTGGACCATGCTCTCCACCTGCAGGATGTTGCACCCACAACCTTTTCCACCAAAAAGACCCAGACACACCC